>NW_026849241.1:0-36375 GCF_030867785.1 Colletotrichum acutatum | reverse complement strand
TCGTAAGATCTAATATTAAGTTAATTACTAAAGAAGTTATAGGAAGTCTATTTTTAAGCCCGGTTTAAGTCTATACTATATATAAGTCTCGTTCTTAAATATATCCTTTATAATATCTCTATTTATTATTATCTAACTATTTACCGAACGGTTATCTATCCTATTTATTTACGATTATACGTCCTATTTATTTACAGGTATCCGTTCTTTATTTTATTATATAATCGTAGTTATATAACTTATCTATAGTTCTTCCGTCCCGAGAGGAGTTATCCTAAGTCCGCTACTTTTATATATATAGTATAGTAGCCGCTGTAGGTCCTATGGGGCAGGCCCTGGCCTTGTTATGCGTGTTAGGTCGTAATAAAAGTAAATAGCTACGCTATATAATAAAATAAACTAAATAGTTAATAAAATATAATATAAAAGAGCCGATTAAATATTTATAAAACGTATAAAGTAAAGTTAAAAGATTTAAAGTATAATAAAAAAGAACTTATTTTAAATAGGATAATTAGTTAATAAAAGGCCGGTTATTATAAATAAAAGTAACCCCCCCGACAGATCAATCCGCCAGGGCCGTATTATATATTATATATTGAAGAAAACTAAGTATATTATACTCTAAACCTAATTACTAACTAAAATAGCTCCCGACTTTTCGCTACGTAAAGTCCTCTAAGTTCTAGTTATTTAGAAAGTAAGCTTTATTTACTTTAATATATATAAAACCTCCTAGTATTAGCCTATATAAATAGCTAGGTTTAATATAATATATTATTTTTTATTAAAAGTTAAGGGAACCTTTATATAATCCTTTATATTTATAATATAGTTTATATTTAAAAAGTTATTAAGTCTATAAAATATAATTTTTAAACTAATATTAATATACCGGATTTTAATATCTATATTAACCTAGTTATTTATAGCGTCTATATTATTATTTAGCTAGATTATATATCATTAAAAGGTATTATATCAGTTTTTTAATATATTTACGTTAATTATAATAACTAGGGTATTAAGGGGGCCTAATTTATTAAGCCCTAGAGGGGGAGACCTATCGAGGGGCATTATTAAAGAGTCTTAGCCCGCTAATTACTAACTATATATTAAATATAAAATAGGTTCTCGTTAAGGTAATTGGTTAATTAGCCGATTACTTAACTAGTTATCTAACTAGTTATTTATTTAATCAGTAGTCTATATATTAATAGGTTTATTTAGTAGTTTATTTAGTTTAAATCGAGCTTATAGATAATATAAGAAGTAATAAAAATAAAAATAAATTCTGTAAGCTCTAATATACTAAATATTAACCCTTTTAGGCCTTTTTTAGAAACCTTTACGTCGCTATTAAAGTCTAGAATCTCTATAGTTAAAGGCTACCTCTAACCTTTATAGCCGACCTTTATAATTAACTTTTCTAGTTATTACTACTATATAAATATATTACTTAGCCTATCGTTAATAAATAGTAAAATAGTTTACCTATCCTAGATTAAATAGCGGTTTTCGTATTAAAATTACTATATTAAGTTAAGTATACATTTAGAGTATATTATATATATTATATAATTAAAAAGTATACTATATTATATAATTTCTTTTAAAAGCCTAATCCCGTTAAGGTCGATCTTTTATACTTATAAAGCTAGAAAAAAACCACTATATAAATAGAAATACCCCTTTAGGGTCTAGCTTACTTTATTAAGGGCTATTTTTACCTTTATAAATAAGTTAGTCTATTAAAGTAAATATTATATATTACTATATAATAAACTTTAAAACTAACTATAGCTAACTATAACTATTAATACTAACTAAACTTAAAATATTAATAACCCCGCTATAATATATAGTGGTTTTTTTTTAGCTTTATAGGCACAAAAGATCGACCTTAATAGGATCAGGCTTTCAAAAGAAATCACACAATATAATACACTTTTTAATTATATAATATGCGCAATATACCCTAAGTACGCGCTTAACTTAATATAATAATTTCGATATAAAAACCGCTATATAATTCGGGATAGGTAAGTTACCCTCTTTATTTATATAGCGGTAATAACTAAAAAGGTTAATTATAAAGGTTAGCTATAAAGGTTAGAAGCAGCCCTTAACTATAAAGGTTCTAAACTTTAATAGCGATATAAACGTTTTTAAAAAAAGGGCTAAAAAGGCTGATATCTAGCTACTTTTTAAAGCTCGTAAAGATTCTTTTTATCTTTATTACTTCCTATATTACTTATAAACTGCTCTTAATTTAAACTAAATAAACTATTAAATAAACCTATTAATATATAAACCACTAGCTAGATAGATAACTAGTTAAATGACTAGTTAGATAACTAGTTAAGCGGTCGGCTAGTTAAATAACTACCTCGACGAGAACCTACTTTAATAATACCCCTCGATAGGTCTCCCCCTCTAAGGCTTAATAAATTAGGCCCCCTCGACACCCTAGCTATTATAACTAACGTAAATATATTAAAAAAATAGCGTAATACTCTTTAATAATATAGAATCTAGCTAAATAATAATATAAACGCCGTAAATAGCCGGGCTAATATAGATATTAAGATCTAGTATATTAACGCCGGTTTAGAAATTATATTTTATAAAACTAATAACCCCTTAAATACGAGCTATATTATAAATATAAAGGATTTTATAAAAGGTCCCCTAACCCTTAATAAAAAAAAGTATATTATATTAGACCTAGCTATTTATGTGGGCTAGTACTAAGAGGTCTTATATACGTTAAAGTAGGTAAAGCTCGCCCTCTAAATAGCTAGAAGCGGCGGAAGGTCGGGAGCTATTAATAAAAAGGAGAAAATAGTCGAGTTAGTTAACTACTACTACGGTTTTAGTTAGTAATTAGGTTTAGAGCGCAATATACCTAGTTTTCTTTAATATATAATATACGGTACGGCCCTGGCAAATTGCTCCGTCAGGGGGCCCCGCTATAATATATTAATTACTTTTTAAATAGCCAAATACTACCCCCTATTTTTTACCCTATTTAATAACTTTCAAATATCCTTTTTGATTTTTTTAATATATTTTTATATTACGATTTTGAAATATTAATAATATTTTAAAATTAATTAAGTATTTTAAAGCTATATTATATAAATTAAGTATTAATAATAATAATTATAATATTAATATACCTATTTTAGATTTTTAATTTAATAATATCTAATCTGTATTTTTTAAAATAATCTTATTATAGCCCGGGGTTTTTTAATATAATATTTATAGGATCGAACTTTTAATAACTATTAAAAAAGCCCTAGGAGTCGATAATATTTAAGTATCTTAGTATTACGATAATATATATTTAAAGTAAACAATTTAATAATAATAATAATAAATAGCGAGGGAAATAGCGTTTTTTAATTTTAATAAAAAAAAGATAATAAATATATATATATAAATTTAAATTAAAAAGGTATATTAGATATTAATAAAGGTAGCGTTATTTTAATGATAATAACGAGGGTACCTCTAATACTACTATTATAAACTGCTATTATTTAAAGGGGCTATAAACTTTATAAAAGGGAAAGTTAAAAAAGTAAAAAGAAATCAAAAGAAAACAATAGTTTATTAAAATAATAGGAGTATTTATTAATATTATATAATTATATTATATAAACGATATTAAGAGTTGCCCGAGTAGTACGTAAAGGCAGAACATTAAAATAAATAAATAGAAATATAAATAATAATTTTACTTCTAACTATATAAATACTTTATTTTAATAATTTAAAGCCTTTAAAGAACTTAAAGTCTTTTATATAGGCCTATTTTAATATATTTATAAGTACTAGAGAGGAAAGAGTAATAGACTATATATTAATTAAGAAAAACTTAATATAAAAAGACTTAACCCTTTAGGGTCTAACCCACTTTATTAGGGGCTATCTTTGCCTTTATAAGTAAGTTAGTCTATTAAAGTAAAATATTATATATTATTATATAATAAACTTAACTAAATATAGCTAGTTGTAGCCGTTATTAACTACGTTAATATAGCTTAAATTATTATTAACAGGATAATATATTAATTACTTTTTAAATAGCCGAAAATTACCCCCTATTTTCCGCCCTATTTAACAATTTTAAAATACTTCTTTCAGTTTTTTATAGTTTATTTTTATATTATAATTTTAAAAAACTAATAATATTTTAAAGTTAATTAAGTTTTTCGAGGCTATATTATAAAACCTAAGTTTTAATAATAGTAATATTTATATTTATATATATTTTAAATCTTTAAGTTAATAGTATCTAATTTATATTCTTTAAAACGATTTTATTATAATCCGGGGTCCTTTAATATAATATTTATAAAATCGAACTTTTAGTAACTATTAAAAAAGCCCTAGGGGTCGATAATATCTAGGCATTTCGGTATTTTAATAGAGTATAATTGAGAGTAAGTAAACGATTTAATAATAATAACGATAAATAATAAAGGAAGCTTTTTTTCAATTTCGAAAAAAGAAAAGAGGTAACGAATATATATGTATATATATACGAGTTAAAATTCAAAGTGTATTAGATATTAATAAAGGCGGCGTTATTTTAACGATAGTAACGAGGGTATCTCCGATATTATTATTATAAACTATTATTATTTAGGAGTTCTATTAGGGGGCTATGTTAGTTAGCTAGGAGGGCTATGTCCCACTTTTTCTAAATAATAAAGTAAGTATAATTTTATTAACTAACTATAGTAAGTAATTAATTTTAGCCTTTTATTACTAGCCTCGCATAACCTCGGTTTATATAAAGTTATATAATTTAAAAATAATTCTAGCTTTTATTATAGTAATCAAAAGATTTTACTAAATCTCGATTTTTATTAATTTTAATCAAAACTACTTTAACTACGGCCTTTAATTAACTAACTAAGTCGTTAAAATTATAGCTTTATTAGTACTATTAAAGCTAAAAGAGCCTATTATTATTTATTATATTTTTTATTACTAGTTACTAAGCTTTTTTTATTTTTATTACTTAACTTTTATTTATTATTATAATTAACTACGTACTTTACGAGTTTAACTCGTCTTTATTATTATACTTAAATACTAACTAATTATAGTATATACTCTATCTAATTAGTTATAGCGCTAGGTTCTAAGCTTTATAAAGTTATTTAAGTACCCTCGCTATTAGCCGGGCTAGTATTATTAAAGAAGTAAGTACCTCTAAAAAAGGAGGAGTTAATAAAGTATTATTCCTTTTATAAAAAAGCTCGAAATCTGTAAAATAATAACTTTTATATTTATTAATTATAAAAAGATAGTATTAACCCTTTATATATAATTTTATATACTATTCAAAGTACCGAGCCTAATTTAGGCCTTTTTTATTGATTATTTATTTATTTTTAGATATTATAATAATCTAGTCATATAAAAGACCGGTTTGTATATATTAAATAGAGAGGTAATATTAGCCCGTAACCATAATATATAGTAAAACGCTATAACCCGATAAGTTAACAGCCTAAATAATAATAATTTATTTATAACTACTAAGCTATATTGTTTTTATACTTAAATACTTCTCGGTATTAGTTATAACTATCTTAATTAAGATCTAGTTTACTATAAAGCTAGTTTTATTAAAGTAATAAATAATTCAGTTTATAATACTATACTTTATAATTATATTTATTGAAAATAAAGAGTAGCTAGATATTGGCCCTTTTAGCCCTTTCTCTAGAAACCTCTACGCCGCTATTAAAGTTTAGAACCCTTATAGTTAAAGGCCGCCTCCGACCTTTATAGCCGACCTTTATAGCTAACTTTTATAATTAACCTTTCTAGCCGCTACCGCTATATAAAGCAGCTTACTTATCCCGAATTATATAGCGGTTTTTATATTAAAATAACTATACTAAGTTAAATACGTATTTAGAATATATTGTGCATATTATATAGTTAAAAAGTATACTAGATTATATAATTTCTTTTAAAAGCCTAATCCCGTTAAGGTCGATCTTTTGTGCTTATAAAGCCGGAAAAAAACCACTTTATATTTATTAAAAATAAAAACTATACGTTTATTATATCTAGGTCTTTATATTAAGCCCTTTTATAGTTATATTTATAAAAACGACGCGTTTATAATTATAATTATTATTTAATAAAGTTTAAAGTTTATTATATTTTAATAAAAATCGCGTCGCGGTTAGCGAGTACTTAATTAATTATTTCTTTAATATTATAAATCTAAAGAAAAAACGATCGAGAATTTAAATTAAAATATATTTAATTAACTTCTTTTCTTTAAAACATTAATTCTATAAACTAAATATACTATTATATTATATTAATATCCTATTTAATTAATAGGTTAACGTTATATAGCTTATTAAATATATTTTAATTATAGTCCGAGCGTTTAATTTTTAATTATTTTAAATAGCTTAGAGGGTAAGTTAAATATTAAATTCTTTTCTTTAATAAGCTATAATAAGTTATAACAAAAAGGTACTTAATTATATCTAAGTAATATAGTCGCCGTTTTCTATTTTACTCGCTTATTATATACGTTATACTTTTTAATTATATAATATACGTAATATACCCTAAATATATACTAAGTTTAATATAGTAAATTCAATACGAAAACCGCTATATAATTTAAAATAAACAAGCTACCCTATTTATTATATAATAGTAGTAGCTAGAAAGGTTGTTTATAAAGGTTAGTTATAAAGGTTAGAAACGGCCCTTAACTGGAGAGGTTCGAAACTTTAATAATAATATAGAGGTTTTTTTTTTTAAAAAAAAGGGCTAAAAGGGCTAATATTTAATTACTCTTTAGAGCTTATAAAGACTTTTTTATTTTTATTATTTTTTATATTATTTAAAAGCTCTATTCGAGCTAAATAAACTACTAAATAAACTTATTAACCGGACCTATTAATATATAAATCACTACCTAAGTAATTAGTTAAATAACTAGTTAGAACTAGTTAAAGGTCTGGCTAGTTAAACTATATTAATAAGAACTTATTTTATATTCAATATATAATTAATAAATAATAAATCAATAATACTTTTTAATAAATCGACCCCCCTCGGACTGGGCCCTTTTTTAACTTAACTTAACGCTATAACTATTATAATTAATATAAATATATTTAAAACATAGTAAATTACCTCTTAATAATATAGAATTTAGCTAAATAATGATATAAATATTATAAATAGCTAGGTTAATATTAATATTTAAATTTAATATATCGATATTAGCCTAGTTATAATACTTAAAATAAGCGGGTTAAAAATATATAGGGTTAAAATAATAAACTTATATTTAAACCGGCTTTTATAAGCCCTCCTAGGTAACGATAATATTTATATAAAAAAAGAGATTATATTAAACCTAGCCGCTTATATAGGCTAATATTAAAAGGTTTAATATATATTAAAATAAACAAAGCTCGCTTTTTAAATAGGTAATAAAAGGTCGGGAATAATTAATAAAAGAGAGAAAATAGTTAAGTCGGTTAATTATTTTAGTTAGTAATTAGGTTTAGAGCGCAATATACTTAGTTTTCTTTAATACGTAATATTCGGTACGGCCCCGGCGGATTACTCCGTCGGGGGGTTACGTTAATTATAATAGCTATAGTATCGAGTTAATTAAAAAAGGGGCCTAGTCCGAGGGGAGTAAACTTATTAAAGGGCATCGTTAGCCCGCTAATTACTAACTATATATTAAATATAGAATAGGTTCTCGTTAATGTATTAATAGTTTGTATATTAATAAGTTCTTTTAATAGGTTTATTTAGTAGTTTATTTAGTTTAAATAAAAAAAAGCTTATATATAATATAAAAAGTAGTAAAAATAAAAAGAATCTTTATAAACTTTAATATTAAAAGCAGCTAAATATTAGCCCCTTTAGCCCTTTTTTAAAAAACCTCTATATTATTACTAGAATTTAGGACCTCTATAATTAAGGTCCGCCTCTAACCTTTATAATTAACCTTTTTAACTATTATTACTATATAAAAGAACTTATTTATCTCGAATTATATAATAGTTTATGTATCGAAATTACTATATTAAATTAAGCGCGTACTTAGGGTATATTATATATATTATATAATTAAAAAGTATCCATATTATATAATCTTCTTTAATAGCTTAATCCCGTTAAAGTCGATCTTTTATGCTTTTAAAGCTAAGAAAAAAACCTACTATATAAAAGGTTATAAAAATATTTAATAATTTAATTAATAATAGAGCGAGTAAAGAACGTAAATATATTTTTATAATAAAAAAAAGAGATTAATTAATTAACGAGATTATAAATAATTCAAATACGGGTTTAATTAAGGATATCTTTAATAAACTCTTTTAAGTAAATAAAGAGTACTATATAAATAAAAAAGATATAACCCGTAAAATAAAGAGTTATTAAAGTATTAATAACGGAATTAAGAACTATAAATAAATAACTAAGAGCCTTTTATTTAATATTATTAAAAACTAAGAATAGTATTTTATTATTATAATAATAGTAAGACTTTTATAAACTACGTTTATTAAACTTCCCTTTTTTTTCTTTTTTTAAAGAGCGTTAAAAAAGAAAAGGGAATAGTTATTAAATAATTTATAAACCGTTTTAAAAAAGGGGAGTAAGAGTTTTGAAAAATTAATTAATAAATAAACTAAAAAATGTTTATAAAAAGAACGTTTAATAAATTAATAATAGCGCTATTTAAAAAGTTAAAAGAAATAAGGGCTAAAGTAATGAACGGATGCTTATATTTTAATTTATTTTAAAAACTATAATTATTAAAGCCTATATTAAATATATTAAAAGGATTATAAGTTTAAAAGAATTAAATAAAAAGACTTTTAAGAAACAATAAGCTTTTAAAACTAAAGAGGCTTTATAAATATTTTCAAAATAGTATATAATTAAAGAAATAAGAAGAGCTAGGGGTATAATAATTACTTTATTATAAATAGATATTAAAATAACGTTATTAATTAGTAATATAGGGGGTATTAAGGCTAAATTAATAAAAGAATTTAGGGTAATAAAAATAAAATAGAAACGCTTTAATAACTACTTATCGTTATTATTAATATTTTTAAAATTAATAATGATATTAATCGCGACTTTAAAAGTATTAACTAATTATATATTGAAGCTGTTTATATTAATAATATAGTTCGTATTTAAAGGGCTATTAGCTCTATAAAATATAATTTCTAAACCGGTATTAATATATTAGATTTTAATATCTATATAAACCCGGCTATTTATAATATTTATATTATTATTTAGCTAGATTCTATATTATTGAAGAGTATTATATGACTTTTTTAATATATCTATATTAATTATAATAATTAGGGCCTTAAAGGGGCCTAATTTATTAAGCCCTAGAGGAGGAGATCTATCGATGGGTATCGTTAGTAAACTAGTAGGTTATAGATTAATAAGTTTATTTAGAAAGTTATTTAGCTTAAATCGAGCTTATAAGTAATATAAAAAGTAATTAAAATATAAAGAATCTTTACGGGTTTTCAAAAGTAGCTAGATATTGGCCTTTTTAGCCCTTTTTTTTTAAAACCTTTACGTCGCTATTAAAATTTAAAACCTTTTTAATTAAAAAAGACTATTTTTAACCTTTATAGCCAACCTCTATAATTAATTTTTTTAACTATTACCGCTATAAGGTGTTTCATTTATTTCAAATTATATAGCGTTTTTTATATTAAAACTATTATATTAAGTTAGATATATATTTAGGATATATTATATATAATATATAGTTAAAAAGTATATTATATAGTGGTTTTTTTCTAGCTTTATAGATATAAAAAATCGACCTCAACGGGATTAGGCTTTTAAATGAAATTATACAATATAGTATTTGTTTTCATATTCTGCCTTTGCTGGCTGCTCAGGCGATTCTCGATATCGTTTACACAGTATAGATACACAGTATCAGTGTATATTCCCACTGTCTCAATAGACTATTTTCTTCTGATTTTCTACCTTTTAAACTTTCCCTCCTTCAACCACGGATTAATCGACGGCGATATACAATATAGTATACTTTTTAATTATATAATATACGTAATATACCCTAAATACGCGCTTAATTTAGTATAGTAATTTTAAGATAAAAACCGCTATATAATTCGGGATAGGTAAGCTACCCTATTTACTATATAATAATAATAATTAAAAAGGTTAACTATAGAGGTTAGTTATAAAGGTCAGCTATAAAAGTTAAAAGTAGCCCTTAACTATAGAGGTTCTAAACTTTAATAGCGATATAGAGGTTTCTAAAACAAAAGGGCTAAAAGGGCTAATATTTAGCTATTTAAAGTTTATAAAAATTCTTTTTATTTTTATTACTTTTTATATTACCTATAAGCTTCTCTTTCTTTAAACTAAACAATCTACTAAATAAACCTATTAAACAAACTTATTAATATATAAACTATTAGAGTTAATAATTAGCGGGCTGACGATGCCCCTCGATAAGTCTACTCCCCTTAAACTAGGCCCCTTTTTTAATTAGCTCGATACTATAGCTATTATAATTAACGTAAAAATATTTAAAAAAATAAAAAAGTACTTTTTAATAATATAGAATTTAACTAAATAATAATATAAATATTATAAATAACTAGGTTAATATTAACGCTAGTTTAGCTATAATAGCTAAAATAAATAAACTAGAAATATATAGGGTTAAAATAATAAACTAATATTTAAAATAGCTTTTATAAGCCCCCCCGAGTAATAATAATATTTATATAAAAAATGAGATTATATTAAATTTAGTTACCTATATAGGCTAGTACTAAGAGGTCTTATATATATTAAAGTAAATAAAGCTTATTCTCTAAATAGCTAGAAGCGGAAGAAGGTCGGGAGTTAATAAAAAGGAGAAAATAGTTAAATTAGTTAACTATTTTAATTATTAGTTAGGTTTAGAGCGTAATATACCTAGTTTTCTTTAATACGTAATATATAGTACGGCCCCGGCGGATTGCTCTGTTAGGAGGAAAAAGTATATTATATTATATAATTTCCTTCAAAAGCCTAATCCGATTAAGGTCGATCTTTTATATTTATAAAGCTAGAAAAAAACCATTATATACTATTTTTATAATAATATAGGATATATAGCTTAGTAATACTATAGCTCGCTAAACAATATATAAATAAAATAAAGGCTAGAGGTAAAGAAAGTATTTATAAATATAATTTAAAAAAGCTAGATAATAAAGATAAATAGCTTAGAAAACGACGAGGTATAAGTATATTATTAACGCTATTTACGCTTTTTGAAAACTTAGTACTTATTAAGGCTATTATTAAAGGATATATTTTAATAATCCGAGGACTTTTTAAAAAAGAGGTCTTTATTAACATAGATAGCTATTTTTGAATAAACTTAAGTAATATAATATTAATAATAAAATCAAGCTTTTAATTAATATATATTAAAGTTCTTTCTTTATATAGAGTTAATAATAAGAAAATAAAAATAAAACTAGCTTTTTAATTAATGTTCCTCTTTATAGATTTAAGAAGCTATTTTAAAAAGATATAGTAACTCTTTATTAAAGCTTTATATTTAAAAAATATAGGGGACCTATGTTTATTCTAATACTTTATAAAATAGAAAAGTATAGTTATTAATATAAGAATAAATATTTAGTATTAGAATTAAGTATTTATAGCTAAGCTAACTATATTTAAATAAAAGAATATTAAAACTAGTGAAAAAGCGTATATATTTTATATTTATAAAGCCGTAGCGAATATATAGCCTTTAATAATATTATTAAAAAAAGGACGAAGGTTTAATACTAACTATCTTTAAGGACCTTAAGATAAAGCGGCTATATTTAATAAAAGTATAATAATAAATCTATTAATTATAAAAAAGGCTAAATATAAAATTAATTTTTAAAAGAGAGTTAAACCGCTTTATAAGCCTATATATTCTTTAAATAAATAATAGTTTAATAAATTAAGGAGATATATTAATTAAAACCTCGAAAATAGGTAAATTATCCTCTTAATAAGTAAAATAGGGGCTCTAGTAATATTTATTTTTAAAAAGAATAGATTTTTAAAGCTATATATAGCTTATAAAGGTTTTGATAAAATAATATTAAAAAATAGATACCCTCTCTTTTTAATTAATAAGTTCCTAAATAAGATTAAAAGAGTTTAATAGATTTTGAAATAAATATTAACGACGTATATTATTATATTATTATTTAATTATTAAATAAATAGAAAATAGTATTCTAAACGAGATACGGGCATTTTAAGTGTATGGTAGTACTATTTAACTTTATAAATATACCTATATATTTTTAAGTATATATTTACTAAGCACTAGCTAATTTATTAAATATTTGTTATATATAGTAGTTTTTTTCTAGCTTTATAAATACAAAAGATCGACCTTAACGGGATCAGGCTTTTAAAAGATATTATATAATATAATATACTTTTAAACTATATAATACGCATAATATATTCTAAATATATATTTAACTTAGTATAGTAATTTTAATATAAAAACTGCTATATAATTTAGGATAAGTAAGCTACCCTTTATATAGTAGCGGTAGTTAAAAAGGTTAATTATAGAGGTCGGCTATAAAGGTTAGAAGCGGCTAAAGAAGTCACTTACCCTTAACTATAGAGGTTCTAAACTTTAATAGCGACGTAAAGATTTTTAAAAAAGAGCTAAAAGGGCTAATATTTAACTACTCTTTATACTAGAGCTTATAGAAATTCTTTTTATCTTTATTACTTTCTATATTATTTATAAACTAATCTTGATTTAAAATAAATAAAATACTAAAGAAACCTATTTATATATAAACTACTAGTTTAATAATACCCTTCAATAGGTCTCCCCCTCTAGGGCCTAATAGATTTTTAAGCCCCCTCGACGCCCTAACTATTATAATCAATATAAATATATTAAAAGATAATATAATACCCTTTAATAATACAAAATCTAGCTAAATAATAATATTACCACTATAAGTAGCTAGGTTAATATAAGTTTTAAAATCTAGTATATTAATATTAGTTTAAAAATTATATTTTATAAAGTTAATAACCCTTTAAATACGAACTATATTATAAATATAAAGGATTGTATAAAAAGTCTCTTAACTTTTAATAAAAAAGAGTATATTATACTAAACCTAGCTATTTATATAGGCTAGTATTAAAAGGTCTTATATATATTAAAATATATCCCCCTAATAGAGCAATCCGCCGGGGCCGTACTATATATTACGTATTAAAGAAAGCTAAATATATTACGCTCTAAACCTAACTATTAATCAAATATTAGTTAACTAACTTAACTGTTTTCTCGTTTTTATTAACTCCCGACCTTTTACTACGTAATTTTAACCGTTTAAAGGGCGAGCTTTACTCACTTTAATATATATAAAACCTCTTAATACTAACTTATATAAACAGCTTAGTCTAATATAATCTCTTTTTTTATATAAATATTATTATTATTTAAAGGGGTTTATAAAAGCTATTTTAAATACCGGCTTATTACCCTAACCTTATATATTTTTAATTTACCTATCTTAGCTATTATAACTAGGCTAATATTAATATATTAGATCTTAATATTAATATTAGTCTAGCTATTTATAACGTTTAAATTATTATTTAGCCGAGTTCTATATTATTAAAATACATTTTATTACTCTTTAAGCGTATTTATATTAATTATAATAAATATAATATCGAATTAATTAAAAAAAGGCCTAGTTTATAGGGGGTAGACTTATTAAAGGATATCGTTAAAAGGTCCTAGCCCGCTAATTACTAACTATATATTAAATAAATAGGTTCTCGTTAAAATAGTTTAACTAACTAGACTTTTAACTAGTTCTAACTAGTTATTTAACTAGTTAACTAGCTAATAGTTTATATATTAATAGGTTCGCTTAATAAGTTTATTTAGTATTTTACTTAGTTTAAATAAAGAAAAGCTTATAAATAATATAAAAAGTAATAAAAATTAAAAAAATCTTTATAAGCTCTAAATAGCTAAATAATCACCTTCTTAGCCCTTTTTCTTTTTATAAAAACCTCTACGTTACTATTAAAATTTAGAACTTTATAATTAAAGGCTACTTTTAACCTTTATAGCTAACCTCTATAATTAACCTTTTTAATTACCGTTACTATATAATAAAAAAGGTAGTTTACTTATTTTAAATTATATAGCGGTTTTTATTTCGAAATTATTATACTGAGTTAAGCGCGTTTCTAAAGTATATTATATATATTATATAAATAAAAAGTATATTATATTATATAATTTCTTTTAGAAGCCTAATCCCGTTAAGGCTAACTTTTATATTTATAAAGCTAGGAAGAAAACCACTATATATTAAAATAAAAAAAGCTCGCTCTTTAAATGGCTAAAAATAACAAAAAGGTAAAAGTCAATAAAAGAGAGAAAATAGTTAAGTCGGTTAATTACTATTTTAACTAGTAATTAAATCTGGAGCGCAATATACTAGTTTTACTTAATATATAATATATAATACCCCTTTAGGGTCTAGCCCGTTTTATTAAGGGCTATTTTTACTTTTATAGTAAAGTTAGTCTATTAAAATTAATATTATATATTACTATATAATAAACTTTAAAACTAACCATAGCTAGCTATAGCCGTTACTAACTTGAACTATTATTAATAATATAATATATTAATTATTTTCTAAATAGCTAAGAAACTACCCCCTATTTTCTACCCTATTTAATAACTTTAAAATATCCCTTTTTATTGTTTTAATTTATTTTTATTTTGCAATTTTAAAATATTAATAATATTTTAAAGTTAATTAAGTAATTTTAAGTTATATTATATAAATTAAGCGCTAATAATAACAATATTAATATTAATGTATTTATTTTAGATCTTTAAGTTAATAGTATTTAATACGTATTTTTTAAAACGATTTTATTATAATTCGGGGTCCTAAAATATAATATTTATAAAATTGAACTTTTAATAGCTATTAAAGAAGCCCTAGGGGTCGATAATATCTAAGCGTCTCGGTATTTTAGTAGTATATATTTAGAGTAAATAATTTAATAATAATGCTTATAAAGGGCAGCCTTATTTTAACGATAGTAACGAGGGTATCTCTAATACTAACGTTATAAGCTACTATTACCTAGAGGGCTATAGACTTAGCTAAGTACGTATATAAGTTTATAAAGTAGTAGCGTCGCGCACTTAATATTACTATTAATATAATTAATCCGTAGTTATAAACTTCATATAAGGGAAAATCGAAAAGGTAAGAAATCTAAAAAAATAGTTTATTAAAATAATGAAAGTATTTACTAATACTATATATTAATACTATATAAACGATATCAAGAACCGTTTAAGTAATTAATAAAGGTAGAAAATATAAATAAATAATATATAATACGGCCCCGGCGGATTACTCTATTAAAAGGAAATATTTATTATATAGCATATATAAATAATATCTTTATTTATTTAATAACTAGAGATTAATATATAGAGGATTTAAAAAAGGTCTTTAAAAAACTAAAAACGTTTTATTTATTTATAAAGCTAAGTAAATACAGCTTTTATTAATAAAGAGTAAAGTTTTTAGAGTATATAATTATTTTAAAAAGAGTATTAATAAATAAAAGTTAAATACGATTTATTATTAAATAATATTTACTATTTATATTTAAAGAAATATAAATATTTTTAGGGTTTTATAATATCTATTATAAATTTATATAGTGGTTTTTTTCCGGCTTTATAAGTATAAAAGATCGACCTTAACGGGATTAGGCTTTTAAAAGAAATTATATAATATAGTATACTTTTTGATTATATAATACGCATAATATACCCTAAATATACGCTTAATTTAATATAGTAATTTTAATATAAAAACCGCTATATAATTTAAAATAAATAAACTACTTTATATAGTAGCGGCGGCTAGAAAGGTTAATTATAAAGGTTAGTTATAGAAGTCGGCTATAAAGGTTAAAGGCGGCCTTTAATTATAGAGGTTCTAAACTTTAATAGTAATATAAAGGTTTTTAAAAAAAGGGCTAAAAGGGCTAATATTTAGCGTATTAGAGCTTATAAAGATTCTTTTTATTTTTATTACTTTCTATATTATTTATAAACTTCTCTTTATTTAAACTAAATAAATTACTAAATAAACCTATTAAACGAACTTATTAATATATAAATTACTAGCTAGGTAATTAGTTAAATAATTACTTAGAACTAGTTAAGAATCCGGCTAGTTAAACTATATCGATAAGAACTTACTTTATATTTAATATATAGTTAATAATTAGTAAATTAACGATGCCTTTTAATAAGTCTACCCCCCTTAAACTAGGCCCCTTTTTTAACTAGCTCGATACTATAACTATTATAGCTAATATAAATACGTTTAAAAAGTAGCGAAATACTTTTTAATAATATAGAATTTAACTAAATAATAATATAAACGTTATAAATAGCCGGGCTAATATTAATATTAAAATCTAATATATTAATACTAGCCTAGTTATAATAACTAAAATAAATAAATTAAAAATATATAAAGTTAAAGTAATAAACTAATATTTAAAATAGCTTTTACGAACCCCCCTAGGTAACGATAATATTTATATAAAAAAAGAGATTATATTAGACCTAGCTATTTATATAGGCTAATATTAAAAGGTTTTATATATATTAAAGTAAGTAAAACTTGCCCTCTAGATAGGTAGTAAAAGGTCGGGAGCTATTAATAAAAGGGAGAAAATAGTTAAGTTAGTTAATTACTATTTTAGTTAGTAGTTAGGTTTAGAGCGTAATATACCTAGTTTTTTTTAATATGTAATATATAGTACGGCCCCGGCGGATTGCTCTATCGGGGGGTTATTATAAATTTATATTTAATTATTTAAATTTAATATTATAAATAAAAAGCCTTTTTTAAAAAATAAGTTTAATAAAAGAAAGTAGCTAGTTTATTTAGCTTAACGAAGCCTAAGCTATATTTAATAAATTAAAAATAGTATTTATATTAATAATAATATTCCGTTATAAGGACCCCGTTCGAAATATTAAAATAAAAATAAATATATTTTAAAGAGTAATTTTGAATATCCTATTTAAATTTATAAATATAAAGTAATACCCTATAGTTTACGTTAATTAAAACTTATTAAAATATAATAAAAATAGGCTATTAATTAATAAAAAGTTTTAGCTATTATAAAAAGCTTAGATTATTAAACAAAGTATTTTTAAAGAACCGCAAAGAAATTTATAGTATGTATAAAGAACTAGGTCCCCCTAATAAAGTAATTTACCGGGGCCGTATTATATATTATATATTAAGGAAAAGTAAGTATATTACGCTCTAAACCTAATTACTAACTAAAACTCCCGACCTTTTACTACCCGTTTAGAGGGTAAGCTTTATTTATTTTAATATATATAAAACCTCTTAATACTAGCCTATATAAATAGCTAAGTTTAATATAATTTCTTTTTTATATAAGTATTATTACTACCTAGGGGGACTTATAAAAGCCGTTTTAAATATTAATTTATTATTTTAACTTTATATATTTCTAGCCTATTTATTTTAATTATATAATTAAATTAGTATTAATATATTAGATTTTAATATTAATATTAGCCTATCCGTTTATAATATTTATATTATTATTTAGCTAAATCCTATATTATTAAGAACTATTTTCCTACTTTTTTATTTATTATAATAGCTTTAGCGTTAAGTTAATTGAAAAAAGGGCATAGTCCGAGGGGGGTAGACTTATTAAGGGGTATTATTAAAGAGTCTAAGCCCGTTAATTACTAACTATATATTAAATATAGATTAATAGTTTATATATTAATAGGTTTGTTTAATAGGTTTATTTAGTAGTTTAGTTAGTTTAGATAAAGAGAAGTTTATAAATAATATAGAAAATAATAAAAATAATTTTTTTTATAAACTTTAATATAATAAAGTAACTAAATATTAACCCTTTTAGCTCTTTTTTAAAAAACCTTTATATTATTATTAAAGTTTAGAACTTTTATAATTAAGGGCCACCTCTAACCATTATAACTAACCTCTATAATTAACCTTTTTAATTACTATTATTATATAATAAAAAGGGTCCCTTTAGGGTCTAGCCCGCTTTATTAGGGGCTATCTTTACCTTTATAAATAAACTAGTCTATTAAAATAAATATCGTATATTACTATATAATAAACTTTAAAACTAACTATAGCTAGCTATAGCTATCGATATTAACTAAACTTAAAATACTAATAACCCCGCTATAATATATTAATTATTTTCTAAATAACCGAATATTACCCTCTATTTTTTACTCTATTTAATAACTTTAAAATATCCTTTTTAGTTTTTTTAATTTATTTCTATACTACGATTTTAAAATATTAATAATATTTTAAAATTAATTAAATATTTCGAGGCTATATTATATAAGTTAAGTATTAATAATAGCGATATTAATATTAATATACCTATTTTAGATCTTCAATTTAATAGTATTTAGTTTATATTTTTTAAAATAGTTTTATTATAGCCCGGGGTCTTTTAATATAATAGTTATAAAATTAAATTTCTAATAGCTATTAAAGAAGCCCTAGGGGTTAATAATATCTAAGTATTTTAATATTTTAATAGTATATATTTAAAAGTAAATAAATAATTTAATAATAATAATAATAGATAGCAAAAGAAATAGCGTTTTTTAATTTTAATAAAAAAAAAGTAACGAATATATATATATAAATTAAAGTTAAGAAGGCTAGATATTAATAAAGGCAGCGTTATTTTAACGATAGTAACGAGAGTATCTTTAATATTATTATTATAAACTATTATTATAAACTACTATTATTTAGAGGGGCTATAAACTTAGTTAAATATGTATAAGTTTATAAAGTAGTAGCGTTATATATTTTAATATTATTATTAATTAACTTATAATTATAGCCTTTATAAAAAGGAAAGTTAAAAAGGTAAAAAGAAATTTAAAAAAAATTAGTCTATTAAAATAGTAGGAGTATCTATTAATATTATATAATTATACTATATAAACGATATTAAGAATTACCCAAGTAATACGTAAAGATAGAATATTTAAATAAATAATAAAAAGGGTAATTTATTTATCCCGAATTATATAGTAGTTGTTATATTAAAATTATTATATTAAATTAAGCGCGTATTTCAAGTATATTATATATATTATATAATTAAAAAGTATATTATAATATATAATTTCTTTTAAAAGCCTAATCCCGTTAAGGTCGATCTTTTATATTTATAAAGCTAAAAAAAAACCACTATATATATTAGATTTATATAGCGTATACTTATATAATTAGTACCTATATAACTAACTTAATAGTACAGTTAATTATTATAATCAGTTAATTAAATAGGGCCGAGCCGGTTTAGTTTAAAAGCGCTATTATTTAAATATAAGTATAAAGTAATTATATAATATAAAAAGAAATATATAAAAGGTTAACCGAGGCCCCGTTTATTTAGAAATCTATTATTATTATATAAGCGCATACGTAATTAAATAAATAAAAGAGATAATACGTAAATAAATATAAAAACTTATTATATATATTACGTTATTAGGCTGCGTGGCTCAGTGGTGTGAGCCTGGGGAGCCTAAGCGCTCGCCTAATTTTTAGTGCGATCCAAAGGAAGGCGGTTCAAATCCGCCCGCAGTCGACGATTTTCGGCTCACGTGACTGGCGACCACGTGACGCTGACAAAGCGTACCCCGTGACCCCTCGGCAGGGGCGGCTGTACACGGCCAAATGTGACGTCAATCCATTACTCACGTGTGCGCGCATTATGAATTCCATATCGTGTACCGGACCCACGTGACGCATGGTCACATGACCAGCGCCCACGTGACCGGATTAGTAATGTGATGACTCACCGCAGTCAGCTTATTGGGTGGGGCCGAACCGGTTTAGCTTAAAAGCGCTATTGCCCGGACGTAGGCGTAAGGTGATTATATAATGTAAACAAAAGCAATGTGTAAAGGGTTAACCTGGGACCCGCTTATCCGGAAATCCACTAGTATTATATAAGCGCACGCGCGATTAGATAAGCAGAAGAGACAGTACGTAGATAAATACGAAAACCTATAATATATATTACGTTATTAATAATAATTTAAATCGGTAACGGCTATAGTATTACGGCTAGCTAGTTATAATAAATATATTAATAGAAGTTAACGCTACGAAAGCTAAATAAATAGTATTATAATTATAAATAGCTTTTTTAAAGCTATATTTATAAGTTATAAAATAAATAAAGCTTTAATAATTAATTATAGTTTTATTAAAAGGGGTTTTTAATAAAAATAATTAAAAGCGATCGTAAAATTTAATATTAAATTAATTATTAAAAAAGCTATAGGAAGTCTATTTTTAAGCCCGGCTTAAATCTATACTATATATAATTTATTTTTAAATATATTTTTATAATATTTTATTTATTATTATTTAATTATTTATTAAACGGTTATTATTTATTTATTTATAATCGTACGTTTATTTATTTATAGGTATCCGTTCTTTATTTTATTATATAATTATAGTTATATAACTTATTTATAGTTCTTTTATCTTAAAAGGGTCGTTTTAAATCTATTATTTTATATATATAATATAATAGCTATATAGGTTCTATAAATAGGGCCTAGCTTTATTATATATATTAAGTTATAATATTAGCTCTTTTTTTAAAAGTCTAGTCTTTAAGCTTATAAATAGGTCGTCTATTCTTAATTAAGGAATCGTTAAATATATTTTATTTAAAAATATATTAATATAATATTAAGTTAATTAAAAAATTAAAGTTTAAATAGCTACGTCTCGTTATAAACTATTATATATTATTCGTTTTTTTAACAAGGTATAAAATTATACTTTATTTAAATTATCGTTGCGAGGCGTTTAGTACTTAGTTCTTTTTAATTCTAATATTTATAAAATATATTATCCTTAGGTATTTTTTATAATACTTTTACTAATACTATTTATATTTATAAATATTATATTTTTATTTACTAAGTCTAGTAATTAAGTATAGTTAATTACTTAGTATTAAAATCTAATCGTTTTAATTATAAAAAAAATAAAGGAGTTACGATTTTAAAAAAGAGCTACGGAGTTATAAAAAAAAGCTAAGGCTTATTAAAAAGCTTAGGCCGAGTTAAATAAATCGTTATTAAATTAAAACGTCTTTATTTATAAAAAAGAATAGTTTTTAAAAAGAGTTATATTATATTAAAGAATTCTTTAAAAATATTAAAAGTACTTTTTTAAGGCCCGTAAATATAGTTAGTAATACTTTTAATATATTAATTAAGACGCTATAATAACTAAGAGTTCTAGGTTTAATTTTAATTTCAGTATTCTTTAAAAAGCTATCGGAGTTCTAGAGGTTCGTAATAAGTTCTTATATATTTTCTTTATATCTATAATTCTTTTATTTAATTAAAATTTTATATTTCGTTCTTAATTCTATAGTTAATAATCTTTTAATTTCGTATTCTAGTTCGTTTAGTTTATAATAATATAATCTTTTATATATAAACCTTTAGTACTAGTTCGAGAAATAAAATATAAAAGACTAATAGTATTTTATTATATTAGGAGTTTAATTCGTAATTAATTAATAAGACTTTTTTAATAATTTCAAAGGTCTAAGTTTTTTATAATTTAATTTATTATTAGTTTTTATTTTAATATTATATAAAGAGATAGGTACTATCCCCCTTTTTAAAATTAGTCCTTTAATCTTAATCTATCTGCGTTTTTTTTATATATTAATATATAAATTTAAGGTCTAGAAATACTTTTTTTTAAGTTCTTTAAGTTTTATAACGTTTATTATAGCTTTTATAGCTTATAGTCTTTATTATACTTCTCTATATATTATTAACTAGAATCCGTAATTAAAATAAAACGGGGATTCTTTTATACTTTTACTAACTATATTATTATATATAAATTAGGCTATTAATAATAATACTACTTAGTTATTTAATCGTAGTTTATATAATAACGGAGGTATATTTCGAGAATCTAGTTAATTCTTTTTATTTAACTATCGGTTTATAATAGAAAGAGGTTAATAGTTTATAATCTATACTAAGTTACGAAATTAGAGATCTTTAAAACTTTAAAATAAATAAGAGCCTCTATTAAATACTATTTCTTTTAGTATACTATAGTTAATAATAACGACTTTAAAAAACGTATATACTAACTCCTTTACTATTAACTTCTTTATAAAGTATAAAATAAGCGAACTTAATAAGTCGGTTAACTATAACTAAAATACTATTATATATATTTATAAATAGTTCTTTAGACTTTAATAGTTTAATAATAAAGTCCTATAAAATTAATTACTATACTTCTATTAATAATAATAATAGTTATAGCTCGCTATAGGGCTTATATAGGCTATTTTTATTTTTTTTATAATCGCGTAGTCTTTAATTACTTTTATAATTTTAGTATATATAGATTTATTATAATACTATTAATCCGTTTTATATTTTAATAACTCTTTAATAACTATATAGGTATATATAAATTTCTATAATAAGTTTAGGGGTTATTCTTTTAGTCGGGCTAATATTAATCTTTTAGCTATTATAAAAAGCTTTAGTTAATATAAAGCTACCGTCTTTTTTTTATTTAAAAATAATTTATATTTTTTAGGGACCGTAACTTTATAATTAGTCTTTTATTAAAAGTATCCGCTTTACTATTTTTAAACCTTTTTAATAAATAATTCGAAATTATATTTAAATAAAATTCGCTCTATTTAACTTATCGTTTATTTAGTTTTTATTTATTATAAAGTTTATAAAGTTTTTATAGTCTATATAGATTATAACTTGTATTTAGTTCTAATAACTATAGTCTTTATTTTAAATACTTTAATAATTACTATTAGTTCTTTATTATAGATTTATTAATTTAATTCTACTCTATAAATACTTTAAAATAAAATAATATAATAAAGTTTTTTTATTTATTTCGTTATTTTAAACCGCTTTTATAAAGTTTAAAACGTTAGTCTCGACTTTAAAAGGTTTTCGGGGTCTAGGATTATAATAATTAGTTTAAAATAACTATATTTTAACTTTAATAAATACTTTTTTATACTTAAGATCCTAAATAAATAGGTTATCTTTTTATATTAAATTATTAAAAGGTTTAATAATATTAATATAGTCTTTAAAGAATCGTTAATAAAATTAACGAATCCTAAAAATCTTTATACTCCTTAACGTTTTATAGTATAGGCTAGTCCTAACTACTTTTACTTTTAATATTTATATATAGATTTATTTTATATAATAGTATATTTAAAAAGTTACTTTTATATATAGAATTCGTATTTAAAGGTTTAGTATATAGTTTAGGTTTTAAAGTTTTAAAATACTATATAAATATACTTTTTATATATTTCAAGGTTAAAGAAAGATAAGAATATTATTAATATAAATAATAATAAAAATATCGACGTACTCTTAGAATATAGTTAACTATTATTTAAAAAGTTACCGGTACGTTAATAATTAAAGGGTATAACTAATATTAAAAAGTCTTTATAAGTTAGAATACCGTTTTCTATTTATTTCTTTTTTTAATTCGGATTTAGTTAAATACTTTTTTAAATCTATTATAATAAACTAGTTAGCTCTATATAATAGATCTCTAAGCTCGTAATAAATAATAAAAATAGTAATTCTTTTTTATAATTTCGTTAAGTTTTTTATAGTTAATAACTAGGTCTTCGTTTTTTTATTCCTTTTTTTAATATAAAGAATAGGGTAATCTTATAAAAAATTAATAGTTAAATATATCCTTTTTAAGTTTTTTTAATATATTTATTAAATATTTTTATTTTTTTAATTTATTAAATATATTAAATAGAACCTAGGTTACGTTCTTTTTTAAATTAATTTCTATATCTAATTACTATATTTTAATAATCCTATTTCTTTAGGTTTTATAAATAATTTTATATATATTTAGTACTCTTCGGTATAATTTAGAGTTATTAATCCTTAATCGTTATCTAATTATAAACTTTTTAAAGCTTTTTACTTTTTAATAAAAGCTATATATTATATTTATTTTTATTTTTAAAAGTTTTTAAAAATCCGTTTAAACCCTTTTTTTTTAAATAGTTTAATAACTAGATTTTTTTATAAGACCTAGCTAATAGTCTAATTTATTTATAAATTATACTTTTATAATTACAAATTCTTAGAATAACGTCTATATTTCTAATTTCTATAATATTATTTATAGTTATTTTTATTAATTATTAGTAAATATCAAAGGTATATAATCTCCTAATTAATATATTTATAATTATAATTAACTCGTTCTTTTTTACTATTTATAGTTAGTATAGTTTATTTTTTATATTTATAATAAGTTAAGCTTATTTATTATTTTAATAATATAAAGCTTTTTTATATACTATATTAATAATAGTTTAATTACTATTTATAAATATCGAGTTAGATTTATAAATATATATCGTTATACTATTAGTTATATATAAGAACTTATCTTTAGTTTTTACTTTTTATTATTCTTTTATAATTAGCTTTTTTAGTTTTTTAATATTTATTTCTTTTATTAAGCGCCTTATTTATATCGTTTTTATTATTCTTTTTAAGCTTTAGCCTTTTTAATATAATAGACTTAATATTAATTATTTTTATAATCTTTTTAGTTTATATATTCGCTATTAAAATATTTTATAAAAAGTTTAGGTCTAGACTAAAAGTTACTTTATTACCGTTATTAAAATATATAACGTTAGCTAAGTAATTAGTTATCTATATAATATTTTAATAAGTTTATTATTATTTTTATAAATAGAAATAGCTATTTTATTTAAATAAAGATATTAAAAGTATTTATTATCTAGTATTCTATTTAAAATAATTCTTTATAAAAGGGGTCCTCGGGTTAAATAAAGAGTAATCTTTTTTATATAAAGAGTTATTATAGTTTTTTATATTCTCTAACCTATAAAATTAAATAACTTAATTATCCTTAAATAAATAAATTTTTTATATTTAGTTTATTATCGTCCTTTTTAAAACTAATATTATTAACGCTAATAGTATTTATAATCGATTTCTATTTAAATACGTTATGACAACGTTACGAAGTTTATCCGAATTATAAAATAATTTTTTTTATTAAAATAATAAAAACTAGTTCTATTTCGATTTCGTTTTTTTTAATTTAAAATTAATTCTTTTTTTATTTATAATTTTAAAATTAAAAGTTAGCCTTTTAAATACTTCGATTCTATTTTTATATAAAAGGTCTTAGAGTTATTTTTAACTTTATAAATAAATTTCTTATCTCTATTTCTTGTTATATTATATAAATAGACTTAGTTAGAATTTTTTAAGTTATCTCGTCGTACTATATAAATAAATTATTTATAATTTTTTTATATCGGGCCCTTTTTTTTTAAACTTAAAAAGTTATTTTTTATATTTATTAAAGTCTTTATTTAATTCGTTTTTAAAAAGGTAAAGGGTATCCTTTATAATTAAGTCTATTTTCGCCCTTTTTTTTAAACTTTTATATATTTAAAAGAGATAGTAATATATTAATATTATTTATTTTAAAAGTATAGGGTTAATAAATAGGTATTTCTTTATCCTTTTTAACTATAGCTAGGGTTTTAATAAATAGTATAGAATTACTAAACTATTTACTATTTTTAATCCTTTTAAGTACTATCTTATCTATTTTTTATTATTTTAATATATAAATAGTTATCGTTATAATAAACTATTTATAATAGTTATCTATATAGAACTTCTTTATTATAATATTAGCTCGCTTTTTTAGAACGGGTTAATATTAAATATTTAAGTTATTAATAGTTTTTAGTTATATATTTAGTTTATGTAATTATAATATTTAAAAATTTTTAAATCGGTTATCCTCTTTTTTAATAATATTAAGGTCTATAGGGCCGTTATATTATCTATAAATAATACTTTATTAATAGTTATTTTAGTTATTATAGGGTTATTAGTTCGTTTAGAAACTACGTTAAAGTTATTATTAATATTTACGTCCTATATTAAATTTTTATTTACGATTCTTTTTTTATTTTTTTTATTTATAAAGTTAGTTATTAAGTTTAATAATAAGTTTACTATATTAAAAAAGTTATTTAGTTTATTAAACGAGATTAGTTCGTTTTTAATTTTATCCTTTAGTCCTTAATAAAATATAAATATTTTTATATTATTAATAAAGTCTAGTTAAATATTAAAATATTTAAATTTAATAAAATATTCCTTTACTAACTTAGTTTATTATAATTATATTAAATTACGCTTAGTTTATTATTTTTTATTAAAATTTTAAAATAGGGATTTAAAAGCTTTTTTAAATCTATTAAAGTTATAGTAAATATTACGTACTTCGGTAAAATATTTATTAAAAGTTTTTTTATTAAAGTACTCTTTTTAAATTAATTTAAACTACTTAAAGGCTTATTCTTTAAAAAAATTAGCGGCGTATATAACTTTTTTAGTTTCGTTAGTAAAGTCTTTATAATAAAAGTTCTAATAATTCTTAACTTAAATTAAAAATCCTTTAAAAGTACTTAGAGTACTTTTATAAATAACAAATATATTAAGTTTAAGTTTTTATTAACCTTTTTAAAAGGGGGTATTAATAATATTAATAACGGCTCGGAGGGTATTAATTCTTTTTTAAAGGGCCTAGATATTAATATTTATTTTTTATTTTTAAAATTAAATAACTTCGTTTTTTAAGTTCTAAATATATTAAAGGCTATTTCTAAACTATTAAATTATAATTTTAAGGTCGTAAAGCTTATATATAGTTTCGTTATATATAGTTTATATTTTAATAATATTTATATCTCCTTTTTTAACTCGTTCCCTAAGTCGTTTATAAACGTCCTTTTTAAAAATAACTTCGTTATTAAAATCGATGTTTATTAAAACTATTTTTATTTTTTTAACTAAGCTTTAAATAGGTTATTTAAAAATAAAAAAAGAACCTAGAATAAATAACTTAATAAAAATATAAAAAAATATCGTTTATACTATTTAATTAGTTTTTATAAAATAAATCTATTAAATAAAAATAATTAAAATATTATAGCTAGTTAGTTATAATAAATATATTAATAAAAATTAAAGCTATAAAAGCTAAATAAATAATATTATAATTATAAATAGCTTTTTTAAAGCTATATTTATAAGTCGTAAAATAAATAAAGCTTTAATAATTAATTAATAGTTTTATTAAAAAGAGTTTTTAATAAAAATAGTTAAAAGCGATTATAAAATCTAATATTAAGTTAATTATTAAAAAAGCTATAAAAAGTTTATTTTTAAGCCCGGCTTAAATTTATACTATATATAAGTTTTATTTTTAAATATATTCTTTATAATATCTCTATTTATTATTATTTAACTATTTATTAAACGGTTATTTATCCTATTTATCTATAATTATATATCCTATTTATTTATAAACGTCTATTCTTTATTTTATTATATAATCGTAGTTATATAACTTATTTATAGTTCTTTTATCTTACGAGGGGTCGTTTTAAATCCGTTACTTTTATATATATAATATAATAGCCGCCGTAGGTTCTATAGGGCAGGCCCTAGCCTTATTATATATATTAGGTCGTAATATATAGTTAGTAATATTTAGTTTTAAAGTTTATTATATTAAAATATATAATATTTATTTTAATAAACTAATTTATTTATAAAATTTAAAATAGTTTTTAATAAAGTGAACTAGACTTTAAAAGGATTATATATATTATTTATTTTAATATTTTGCCTTTACTAACTACTCGGGCAATTCTTAATATTGTTTATATAGTATTAATATTATAGTATTAGTAAATACTCCTACTGTTTTAATAGACTATTTTTATAAATTTTCTTTTATCTTTTTGACTTTCCCTTCTTTTAACTACGGATTAATCGACGGCATTATATATATTATATAATTAAAAAAGCATATTATATTATACAACTTTTTTAAAAACTTAATTCTGCTAAAGTTGATCCTTTATATTTCTAAAGGCGGAAAAAAACTACTATATATATAACTAAAAAGTATATTTCTTTTAAAAAATCTTATTTTATTAAAAATGATTTTTATATTTATAAAAAAAAAACTGCTATTATATATTATATCTAAATTCTAAGAACTATCTAAGTTATTAATAAAGATAGAGCTATTAACTAAAAAACCTATAAATACTATTCTTTAATATAATCTACCCGAAGATATTTTAAGTAACTCTGCTAAAACCCTAGGGTAGCTTATAAGTGGAGATACGGGCGAGTACTCCCGTAGCGGCTAATCGCGCCTCCTTGCGGGAGATAACGGCACGATAGCTAGGGAAAGGCAATGAATGATCCAAGAACGTTGGGGGTTGCCGCCTTAAGGAGAGACCGGGTCTTCCATTTGCAGGCAACGTCGGCCACACGCCGCTTTACCAGCATTAAGATAATGCCGTTCAAGTGGCTGGATCGCAATCCTTGAAACAGTGACCAGCTATTCGGCGTCTTCCCCCTGCCGCTTTATGACGCACAGCCGTCATGTTGAACGTGCACATTTCTCAACGCGAAAACCCCTGGAGATGAGATGCTCCAAGCGAAAGCGGCGACTGATCCTGCTCCACCCTGGTGTGGCCCGAAAGTACCTGTCAGCCACGAAAAAAATCGTAATGGCCGAGAGCTCCAATTCAATCCGAAGCTTGCACAGCCGTAGCCCGTCCAAACTCATCCGCCCATCCACCCGTCGACCCTCGCTTGCCGTGAATCGCCGCTCATTGATAACCCGGCGCATTCTATTCCTCTCCATCATCACCGTCATCTTCCTCTCGTCACAACATCTGAGCGTCTATCGGAATAGGCTACCATGCTTTCCAGTCGATTGATACCGCGCGCTGCAGCCAAGTCGGCTTTCAGAAACCCCTCGTAAAAGACCCTGATAACAGAGCCTCATTCTTTCGAAGCTGACAGCTGTTTGTAGACTCCCCGCCGTCGCACCCCAGCTCTCCAGATGGAGCCGTGCCTACGCTTCGGCCTCTGGTGCGTTGCTTATACCCCGAATGTACTCCTTGTGACGCCACTGACGCGGTTACCAGAGGAGAACGATCTCGTTGTCATTGGCGGTGGCGTTGCCGGCTATGTTGCTGCAATCAAAGCTGGTCAAGAGGGCCTGAAGGTTGCCTGCATTGAAAAGCGAGGTACTCTCGGCGGAACATGCCTCAATGTTGGCTGTATTCCCTCCAAGGCACTTCTCAACAATTCCCACCTTTACCACACCATCAAACACGATACCAAGAACCGCGGAATCGATGTCTCGGATGTAAAGGTCAACCTGGAGCAGTTCATGAAGGCCAAGGACACCGCCGTCGGCGGCCTGACTAAGGGTGTCGAATTTCTCTTCAAGAAGAATGGCGTCGAATACATCAAGGGTGCCGGCACCTTCGTCAACGAGAACGAGATTAAGGTCTCTCTCAACGACGGTGGCGAGACCTCTGTGAAGGGCAAGAACATTCTCATCGCGACTGGTAGCGAGGCCACTCCCTTCCCTGGTCTCGAGATCGACGAGAAGCGTGTCGTCACCAGCACCGGTGCGCTCTCTCTCGACAAGATCCCGGAGTCCCTCGTTGTCATTGGTGGTGGCATCATTGGTCTGGAGATGGCCTCCGTTTGGTCCCGTCTTGGCTCCAAGGTGACTGTTGTGGAGTTCCTCGGCCAGATTGGTGGCCCCGGAATGGACGCCGAGATTGCCAAGAGCTCTCAGAAGATTCTCAAGAAACAGGGAATTACCTTCAAGACGGGCACCAAGGTCCTGAGCGGCGATAAGAGTGGCGATAAGGTCAAGCTGGAGGTTGATTCTGCCAAGGGCGGCAAGCCGGAGACGGTAAGACCTGGCCCGAAAACCTTTTTGGTAGGAGATGTTAACCTGTTCACTAGCTGGATGCCGACGTCGTCCTTGTCGCGATTGGTCGTAGACCTTACACTGGCGGACTGGGCCTTGAGAACATTGGTCTCGACCTTGACGAGAGAGGCCGTGTCATTATCGATTCCGAGTACCGCACCAAGATCCCTCACATCCGTTGTGTTGGTGATGTCACCTTTGGCCCAATGCTGGCACACAAGGCCGAGGAAGAGGCTGTCGCTGTTGTCGAGTACATCAAGAAGGGCCACGGTCACGTCAACTACGGCGTCATCCCGTCTGTCATGTACACCCATCCGGAGGTTGCCTGGGTTGGCCAGAGTGAACAGGACCTCAAGTCTCAAGACATCCCCTACCGAGTCGGCTCATTCCCTTTCAGCGCCAACTCCCGCGCCAAGACGAACCTGGACACCGAGGGCATGGTCAAGATGCTCGCCGACCCTGAAACGGACAGAATCTTGGGAGTCCACATTATCGGCCCCAATGCTGGTGAAATGATTGCGGAGGCCACTCTCGCTCTCGAATACGGAGCGTCCAGCGAAGACATCGCCAGAACTTGCCATGCTCACCCCACTCTGGCTGAGGCCTTCAAGGAGGCGGCTATGGCCACCTACTCCAAGCCAATTCACATGTAAGGCCAGTCACAGCGATGCAATAGTGCGAGTGGCGGAAAGCTTTGGCGTCCTGAAATAACGACATTCGAAGCATGTAATTTGTATCACCTGAGGGACAGCGAATAGAAGTTCGAAAAGGTAGTTTGTAGCATAAGCATACGTTTTTACGCCAGCTGGAAGGTTATCGTCCAGGAACGGGACTCTGTTACTTTGAATGCTCTGGGCATACCATCCTGTGACCAAGGTCTTCCGAATAGGTATGCAGCACTACGGACATGGATTGAACGCTCTCTGCTGAGGCATGCTGTTTAATATGCTTGCACTACTTGTTGCCGGCTGTGAGATACGGTCAGCAGTTGTGGAGAATGTATACCCGAAGTCCATCTCGGTATTTCCATCTCTCTATGATACTTTATGTACTAAGATTAGTAAAGAAGAGAAACGGAAATAGAGTGGTTGTGACTGGCAGGGATGTGACTGGAGACCATGCGGCTGTCTTCAGTGTCTGTGAGAGATCACAGGTCGTAATCACGGAGCTGCTTGGACTCAGGTACGAGCGAACCGATGTTGTGTCATGCTAGATCAATGTAGTTTTCCTCATGTTCAAGCTATTGATCTACGCATCTTCGCCCATGTCTGGCTTTTCTAGCAACGCCTCCGCCACCTTGCACGCCTCCTTGACTTTTCTAGTCTCTTTCTTGCCGCTGACAAGGTCTGTAGACCGTACCTTTTTGCGCAAGAAATAGCCTACGCTCCTCGCGAGGGCTGGCGCCAACCCGCTGCCGAAGCACACTCCAAGGGCTTGCTCCAGGCTCTTGCCCTTGACGTGACTGCACTCTTGAAGTACAGTGATGAGCATTACCTCGACAAACAAGCTGGTCTTCTCCCTGACGTAAGCCAGATTGAGTGGTTTGAGGATTCCAAGACTGACAGAGCCATCAGCAACCAAACTTCCCATCATTTTAGCAGTATTAATGAGACGCCGGTCGTCTACCCCCTCCTCGTCTTCCTCCTCGGCCTCCTCTCCGAACAGCGGCTCGCCTAGTCTCCGGAACAGCGTCCACAAGGTATCTTGAAATGCATGCTTGATCCGTGAATCGGTGCAGAACTTTTTGGATACCAATGTGTAGAAAGGATTGTAGTGTTGCTGTGCTCCTGAGCACTGGAGAAGCACGTTTGGTACCTCGCGTCTGTTGTATTTGTTAAGTCGTAGCTTGAGAATACGCATGTATGCATCCTGATAGTCGGCAGCTGCAACAAGCGCGATAAAGATGGCTCGTCGAACATCAGTGTTCATTCCTTGTTCTCTTGCCAATTGCGTGTAATCGTGAGTCGCCAGATCGTCAGCATCCGCAACCACCATATCGTCGGAATCTCCTACGGTCGCGCTTCTCTCCTTATCCTTATTTGTCTCTCGTGTATCCTGGCCTGCCCAGCTGGCTCCCACCAGCCACCATTTGCCCGTCTTATCTGCGTTCTCGATATCCTTCAGACCGATGCGAAGGGGCTCTGATGCTTTGAGCTTTTGTGTGTCAAGAGAACCCAGAACCTTTCTCATGCGCGTCACATGCTCACCAAGAATGGCTAGATCCTGTGCGCCAGCCTTGATCTTGTTATTCTTGAGGTCACTGATGGTCTCGACCATAAATCTGGTGCGAACCGTCAGGTTGCTCTCCCCAATCTTGGCTACCGCAGGACGAATCAAACTGACGATATCTTTCAGCGCCAACGGGTCGTCCTTTCGTAATTGAGGACCTGATACGCGGACAATCCGTAGTAAGAGCTCGGCATTCAGCTCCGACAAATCGTCGAGAAGGAGACGCACAAAGTCGAATATTAGGTTGCTACCGACGACACGGAACATGTACATCTGCGCAAGCACCGTGAGGAGATTAGACGTCTCCTTCGTAGGTATGCGATCTTCCTTGACCGCCACTATTGCTCTGTGCCTCTCATCCTGAAAACGCTCTACAGCCGTGGTAAGGAAATGCGCGGCGAAATCGATACCGATGACTTTGTAGAGAGCAGCAACGAAGCCGGCTGACAGGACGAGTAGCGTATCGGGCTTGCTTGTAGGATCGCAAATTTGAGCCATCAGCAGGCTTGTCAAGATATTGTTGGTGTGGCCCCTTGGATTGTCCTGATAGATCCTGTCAATCTCACCAACAATGGATACCAAGTTTGCTTCAGTGACTCTGTTGACAGGACCCTGCAGCTTCCTTCGGATCTGAGCCTCAAGATCTGCATCGCCGCCTGATCGTGCTCGCAACGACGGAGGGATGTACTTGGGAAGCTGCGTGCCAGCTGAGACTGGTGGGAGATATGGATTCTCTCTGATAGGCTTGGATTCCTGGACTGTCTCCTCATCTTCCGAGTCGAAATCTCCCAGTGAGCTCTGGTCATCAGAGTCGCCTTGATCTTCCATGAAAATCCCATCGCCATCCTCGTCGTCTTCGTCATCTTCTTCCCCTGATGCCTCTTCATCTGTAAAACCCAAATGATCATCGTCGTCGTCGTCGTCGCTTCCCGTTGTAGACCTGATTTTTGCTTGGTCCTGGGTCGCTTTCCTTCGTTTTGCCGCAAGCCATGCATCGGCCTCGCTCTTGTCTCTGTGGCTTCCTTCGTCCGATGCGTTGTTGTCGTTAAGATCGCCAAGCAAATCATCAAGTCCGTCATCCTTGAAAGCCTTAGGGATGGACTTCCGACCCTTCTTCAATCCTAGCTTACGCTCAAGCTGCTCGATTTCGGCGTCATCTTTTGCCAGCCTTTCTTGCACGGCACGAGAGGGCTGGTTCAACAACAAAGGCTTCTGAAAGTCATCGTCGTCGTTTTCGTCTTGGTATTTGCTGACATGCTCCCGCTTGCGCTTTTTCGGGGCAGGGCTGCGTGGCTCTTCCGGCTCGTCGAAAGGACGTTTGCCATCATTACCCTTTCCGTGGTTATCGATAGGATCATGGCTCTGCACAAGGTGGTCACGCGATGTTGTTCTTGTTGTTGTCTGTCGCTGCTTTTTAGACTGCCTGTCTGCTTTCCGTCGATCTTTTCTGTTCTGTCCCTGGCTCTTCCAACGAGGGTTAGACCTTGAGGTGGCAGATTGATCCGGCGCACCGATCTGTTTGAGCAGCTGTGTGGGTAAGGCGAGCGGCTTTGGAGGCATATCGTCGGCTGGTGAGGCGTGAAAACACGTTCTTTGAATTTGCAATAGCAACAGAACCAGATCTTGTCGAGGACCCTTGCGCAAATGCCGACTCCGAGAAACTTTTTGGTGGGGCAAAGGGCGGAAAACGGATACCTGAGCACCGATTCGCCGATTCACCGATGCGCAGTCGCGCCATACCCCTACGGTTCTTATGGTGGGCTAAGAAGGTCTAGTTATTATGTATCTCGAAAACATGGTCTGACACTGACAGCTAAGCGTAGCTTAAAATATTCATAATCAGTTTGCCAGGTTATACACTGAACGTAATTATTTTTATAATTATCTTTTTATGGAATATAATTTTTTGATTCAATGTATTATTATAGAAATTTATTCAATTTTTAGGTTAAGTTTTCTTACTTTAAAGATATATATCTCACGCCTGCTTACCTTAGTAAATATAATAATTAGTCTAGCTGCTTTCTCCTGCTCATGGTTCTACATGAGTATGTCGCATCTACATACACCTATCCTAGGGTTTTATACGTTAGCTCAGTGAATTAACATAGAGGGCGACCCATAAGTATAAATTCTATCTTTTATACCTAATTTCTATAGCTAACTTAAAAATAGTACTTTTAGCTCTAATATTAAAACTTCTATTTAATTCTATTATAACTCTATTTATTACTTTACTTTTAACTTATATTTTAACTTATATTTTAATTATATAAATAAATAATATTTTTAAAATATTTTTTTAAGATTTAAGAGTATTAATTCCGGTATTATTTATATATTTTATATATAAACGCAAGTAAAGTAACTTTATATAGCTATTACTAGTTTTAGTAAAGTCTAGTAGAGAAGTATCGTGCTAAGGTATGAAACCCCGGGACAGGTGTACTAGGTAAGGTAGCTCCGAACAGTAAACCCCACTGTCCGGGGCCCATATACCCTTGCTCGCTATCATAGCCTTGCTGCGGGGGATGACCAAGGCCACACACAAGCACCTAGCAGCCCGCTTCGCCAAACTGATTGCTTTTGTATACAGACATCCCATCATTCCTGGCGTCTTTGATGGAATAGCCCACCGCGCAGCTGCACTATCCTACTACCGTGGTGCATCGTCTGGCCGCACGCGACGCTAGACGCTTCGGTGACCATGTCAGCCCACCTCAGTCACGAAGAGGTATACTTTATCCTACTTCGTCCCTGTCACATCTGATGTGTTCTTCTATACGCCAATGGTCTTGCTAACCACTCGACCATAGTTCTTCGGCAAGTTGGCCGAGCTTTTCGAACAACGCAAGAGCAAGGGACGTGGCTCGATATTCCTCGTACAGAAAAGATGTACGCCCAGTGCTTCGCAGCCGCACCCGAGATACCCAAAGACTCATCATTTCATCTAGTATCCTACGGCCACGAAACGTCCTTGACACCACCAGCCGGCGATGAATCCTTCTCCGACCTCCACCCCGCAAATCCGCTCCCTGTGATTGTGCGCGCGACAAACGGCAAGTCGAAGAAACACAGAGACGACAAGATCAAGCTGTCTACAATCGTTCAGCCCGATGCTTTGGAATCCTTCTATGCCACCTACGCCGACATCTGCAAGGGAGGTATGGCCGCACTCAAGCCCCGGGATCGGAGTAAAAAGAAGGCCAAGGCCAGAAAGAAGAAGGGAGGTGCAGTCACGGCCGTAGCTGCGGCGTGAGGGAAGGATGGCCTGACTTTGGCTTCCATTGCGCCACCCATACACAGTTAGGTCATATACCACTACCGTTTGTCCCCCAAAAAGGCAGTGCACCCCTTGTAATGGGGCGATGGATATCGAAACCGGGAAACCAGATATCACGCACACGTCGTGGACGCTTTTCGTCCAGGACCTGATATCCATCGTCCTGAGCTCGGGGGCACATGTGGGCGCTTTCCCATCATACTGCCTAAGCATCGTCGGCCCCTGTCAGAGGGCTAAAGATGACAATCCGGGGTTAAATAGAAAGAATACAGGTGGAATACATGCCCTCGGTACCCATTATGGCTGAGTAGTATCTGGTCGGTAATGCACTCTATGTTGTCAAATGATTCATGAACTTCACTACCACTATCCTGGTTATGTTGTGCTCGATAATTGAGACAGCAGTTTTCATATGAAAAACAAGCCTTCGCTAAACCTCTCGACGGTCTCCATCACACATGCGCACTTCTCGCACTCCTCTCGTCTGGGCCTCTTCGGGTTTCCGACGTACATGCAAAGGCTCTCTGGGCACTTGGATGCCTGCTCTCTGCCCTCGCAACTTGCTAGTCTCTTGCGTTTCTGCCACCTCATCCCGCACCTTGAGCACCAGTAAAAATGGAGTTCGCACATGTTAATAGCATCCGTGTGTGGTGAATACAGGTAAGAGTCAAGGTGATT
>NW_026849240.1:0-36627 GCF_030867785.1 Colletotrichum acutatum | reverse complement strand
GCGGACTACAAAGAACCTCCCGATTCCAAGGGACGATTTGGGAAAGAATGAAACTGGGGCACCAGCGGGAACCGGGGACAGACAGAACGCGTAGTGGCCACAAGGCATGATTTGGAGGACGATGTAAAGAGACGACGTACTGTAGAGTAGGTAGCCTTGGCTCACGGCCCTCCACGCCATATACCCTTCGGGAGGTCTGCGGTAAGGGCTCTAGCCCGGCCGCCACGGCGTTAAATACAACAACAACAACAACAACAACAACAACATCCCTTGCTTCAGAAAGTGGCGTCATGCCAGCCTGTTTTGAAAGATTCACCTTGGCCCCATGCTCGATCAGATCGACAGCCATGTCTTCTTGACCAAGACGTATGGCCAGAATCAATGGCGTGTACATGTACCTGTTTCCTATCAGCTCAACATCTACTCCATTTTCAAGAAGCAGCTGGAGTAGTTTCCCATCGCGAGCGGACACACCATTGGCCAAAGGTGTCTCGCCTACATCGTTTAATACATTGAGAGCTGCCCCACTGTCAAGAAGAACTTTGGCAGTAGCATGGTGATCATGTTCCCACTTGTCCGACAAATGTGCAGCTCGGCCGCCGTTCACGGCCTCAGCATAAGCATTGTTCTCGATGGAGGTCGAACAATCTCTTCGTAGCTGAACGACGAAGCTAATCTGAATTCTGAATCTCCTTGCTGGGAGCCGCTGTTGACATTTGGTTCAGCCTCAATGACAAGTTTGTTGATGACTCCGTCGATTTTTTGGGATGATGCGTCGGGGCCACCCGGCGTGTTGAGGATGCTGAGGCTATGCGGGCCCCTTTCTTCAATGAGAAACTCCTCTGTCGTATTTTCGCTGCAAACGCAATGTAGTGCTGTCCATTGAGCATCACCTATAGCGTTGACATCTGCGCCATTCTCGATAAGAAACTTGGTAATTCTCTCATCGCCTGCTGAAGAAGCTGCGTGTAATGCCGTATCGTCATTGTCGCATCTGGAATTCACATTTGCTCCATTTTCGATGAGAAGCTTGACAATTGCTTCTGGCGGGTCAACCCTCCAGCCTGCCTTTGAGGCTTCGTAAAACGGTGAAGAGGAATTCTTGTCGCTCCTCGCGTTGGCAGTGGCGTTATACTCAAGGAGAATTTTTACTGTCGCTCCCGACCATGCACAACAGCAAGAAACAGAGGCGTACGCATACGTTTGCCCGCCTGGTCGATATTTGCCCCATTCCATATGAGAAACTTTACAACCGATTCATTACCTTGCTCGGCAGCCCGGTGCAGTGGGGTGTATCCACCATAGTCAGATTCATTCACATTATAGCCGGCTCGGAGGAGAAGCTTGACCATTTCGAGCCGGACATCTTGTGCAGCCCAAGACAATGGCGTTCTTTGCTTGAAGTCCGAAAAGTCCCTCCTGTGTGTCATGCCTTCCATAATATTCGTTCCAATGTAGATCACGGACGGCATCCCAGAGAGCGCGGCGACCGAGTTGTAGTTCCTATTGGCCAAAGCAGCAAACAATGGATAGTTGTATCGGTCCTCAGAATGGCGTTCACAATTTCTATTTGGTATCGTGCGAATGAGCCTTGAGCAGTCCATTTCTGAGAATATGTAGGCAAAGCTCGCTTGAGGTCCGTAGCGACGGATCCTATGCTTTTCATAGCGATTGTAGATGCGAATCTAGTCTTCGAGGGGAAACTGAGACAAGAATTGGCATTGAGAAATGCCAGCGGCTGCGGCGTCGGCATGAAAGAACAACTGCTGACTTGCGTATTCCATGAACGGAAACTGTTTTAGAGATTCCTCTGAAACTTAATCCGATGCCAAGCAGTATTTTATGTACTTGGTGCAGCAGGTTTTCAAATTTTCATGACTTGAGAGCTCCCAGTCAAAGCCTAGATCAGGCCACAGTTCCGCAAGCCCACCAGCTTTGAGAAGATAGTCTCTGACAGACTCATGTATGAAGTGGACCGTTGGCTGCGTAGATTTGGTGATTTCAGCCAACCCCTTAGAGAAACCAATTACGCATCTTGTGGCGCTATCTTCGTCTTCTGGGCTAGTGACGTTTGGAGGATCGGGGTCAACGAGGTCGTTCTGAGATAGACCAGACCAAAGTGCATGGTAAAACTCTCTTGGTTTTAAAGGTCGTTTGGCACAGAGAATCCAGATGACGCACAAAACCAAGTGTTCCGTTTTCTTGCTATCACGCGTTAGGATATTCTTGAACAGGGCGCCCAGGTCGCTCGGTATCTCAACAAGCCTTTTTTTCAAGGCCAGCCCACCCTGCGAATACTCTGTATTGAGGATGTCAGCAACTAGTATGATCCAGAGAAACACGCCCGCAGCCTTTTGGAGTATTTCTGTCTGCAGTTCTTCGACAAGAGAAGGATTGTTGAACCGGAGACGACTTTTGATATAATTTTCCATATCCTGCGTGTGACCTGGCTGATTTACGAGGGTCATTGTCGCCCCCCTTTGACGACAATGGATAGTGACGACTGGAAAAGCAAATTCGAAACGCAATCCCTTCTGTTGATGCGTCCTCTGCCAAGTCTTCAAAGTCTCGGACCATGTCTGTGACTTGTTGCTCGTCGCACTCGTCCAGAGCATCGATGAAGCAAGTCAACCGAAGCTGGCCAAGGCCGAGGATAGCTTCAGAGAACATACCCTTCAGGATTTCTAAGCTTGGACAAACCTCATACTCTTGTTGAGTTGAGTACAGTTCGTTAAGTACAGATCGGAGCTGAGGGTACCCTTGAAAAAGCTGCAATAGTAAAGAACGGTACATGCCTTCGATCGATCTTTCCAAATATTCGCCTCGGGCATTGAAGAAGAACGAATTGACAAGTGGAGACCAATGAGGGTCCTTTTGCATTTTCGACAAGGCAAATTTCATGATTGTTGGCTTTCCCGCGCCCGGCTTGCCGCGAATCCAAAGAAGCCCGTGGTGCAACTTTAGCTCGTCTTCGTTCAGCCATATTTGGAAATCTGGATGTTTGATGAACCATGTGCATGTCTTAACATGTGCTCTTTTGACAGTAGGTTTGCGGGAGTCCATTTGATCAAACTTGAGAGTTTGCAGAAGCTGCGCCTGTCTTTGATGCTGGTCCGGTAGGGCTCGAGCTACAAAGGGCTGTCAGTGATGCGATATGATTACCAAATGATATCAACTGACTACGTACGAAATTCAAGACGAGGACCAGCTCGTGTCTGATAGTCGGCCGATGGAAGTACGGAGAGTATCTCTCTGGCGCATGCTGCCGCCGCAGCTGCGGCGTATCTCTGCCAGATTTTGTTCTTGTGAGAATCCGCATAGTCGCAGATTCCGCGTATTGGTAGGCAAGGAACAACGTCCATGATTCCAGCAGCCTCCATTTCGAAACATACAACGTCAAGGGAACGAGCAGCAATGTCCCTCTCAGCGGAATTCTTCATAACTTGGTTGCCGGACGCAATCGCTCCGTAGTGGATGACAGGGTCGGTGTCCGATCGCGTGCGTCTAGTCATTCACTTGGTTTGATCGCAGTCGTCACACGTAGCTGCGGAGTCCGGGTGGTCGCAATTCGAGAGGAAAAGATGATCAGCGTCCGTGGGACGACCGTAATGTAGAAGCGTCTTGAACCTTTCTTTGAGAATCGAGGGAACTTGGCTGGGAACTCGATCGTGTTTCGCTCTCAAGACTGTGATGGCTTTGCCAAAGGAGTGGTGAAGAGTCCTAGCAATTGCTGTGCGTTGAATCTCGACACCTGCGACAATCTTTCCTAAGTCGTATTGCATCGTTCTCGTACCAACAATAACGTCACCCAGCCGAATATCCCTAGCACTGTTTGGGACGCCACCTCCAATGCCGACCATCAATGCTAGCCGAGTTGACGGAAAGGTACGGACTAAGTTGGTCACCACGTTCGCCGCAGTATTGGTGCCATATTGGTCCGCTGGCAGGCATGTGATGATAACGTTATGGCCTTCAATACTTCCCAGCGTGTAGGTGTTGGTGTCGATCGTGTAGGAGTTGCCATAGAAAGCGCCAGAAGTGAGAGTGTCGTGCTTCTCGTCTAGCATGGCTTCCGCAGCTACCAGCTCGGTAGACAACGCGCATATCCACGCGACTGTATAACGGTGATACTCTAGCGGGATATCATCTATTGACCATCGAGTCTCGCTATCCCAGTTGCCAAGAAGCGTTCGTTGCCGTTTGGGTGTGGCAGAGGAGTTACAGCCACCGTCCTCGGACCCTAGACGCTTGCCGTCCATCGCGAAGGATTGACTGAAAGTCCTCTTGTTGTCACCGGGAAGACATCAAGAATCATTTTTCGTCTTTGTTTCGCTAAGCATGTATTATATAGTTGAGGGAGCAATCGGAGAAGGCGGACGGAATGAGCAGATGTGAGGAGAAAAAATGAGCATGAGCGCGCATCAGGCTGTGAAGACCACAGCCACGCAGCAGTAGACAGTCTGTTGGCATCGTCCACAACCCAATACCTACCAATCAGCTATCCAGGCGCAGCAGGGGTAAGCCAGGGGTAAGAGTGAGATGCAGGTTAGCCTGCATGATCACCACTGGGTAAGGCAGACTCACCAACACGGAATGCCTTCTAGCCTGTAGCAGGAAATGGAAAAAAGAAAAGTTGTTTGAAGGTGAGAAGACGTGAGAATTGAACCACACAAGGAAGCGCCTTGGTTTCATAGTCTATCGCAATCCTCAATTCCTTGTTGGAGGATTCGGTCCACGGTGAGAGTATGCCGAGAAGGGAAGGTCATCAGCACAACCAACCAAACAGTTCCCCGCCACCATGCACGAAGAATCCTTTGTCCGAGATGTCGCGAATGATACTTGAAGGCTGACTTCCGCCGCCCTCTCATTTCACTGGTGCCAATTCTTCGTATTACCATAAAGATAGATACGGATGGTAGATATCGGCGGAGGCAACTAAGTCGATGGAGCATCGGAGCGCATCAACACCACAGCAATCGGTCTGGGAGAAGGCTCGAAGCGCCGAGGATGACGACAATGATGTGAATCTCGAAGTAGCGACCAACGGCCTTGAAGAAGCGTCGCAGTCCCTCCTCTCCCCCCACGACAACAAACCCTCTCGCCAAAACCATCACCAATCTCAGCTAAACCGACGTAACATCACAACGACCTACACCCGCCTCGCCCTTCTCCTCACTACAACCCTCCTCCTAGGTGCTGCTCTCTCAGCCCTGGTGACATCCATCGTCACAACCCGCCTCCGCACTCTCAACACCTCCCACAGAAACGACAATACCCTCGCCTCCCCGAGCGACCCCTCCTCCCGCCCCGTAAGCTACCTCCAAACCGCTCCCTGCGGCTCAACACCAGCCCAAGCCCGCGCCGCAGGCTGCGAATTCGACCTCATATCCTTCAACTGGCTCCCGCCGCAATGCCACGACGCCGCCCTCGCCGAGACCTTTGAAGCGGAACTCGTGGAAGCGGGACAACTCGCCTGGTTCAAAGACGCGAATCGAACGGCGCCGTCCTTGACGAGAGAACAGATTATGACGGGGGAGTATAGCGGCGTGTATGTCAGCTTGGGATACCATCTTCGGCATTGTACGGCCATGTGGAGGCGGATGCACCGCGCGCTGATGCAGAGCCGTGGTGAGGAAGGAGGAGGCGGTGGGCTGGAGAGGGTTGACAGTTATATTTGGAGTTATCATCATACTAGGCACTGCGAGGAGGTGCTGTTGACGAGGTTTGGTGAGATTAATGTGGGAGAGGTGTTTACGACGGAGGTGAGGATCAAGTATCCAGATTGCGGAGTCATCTTGGGGCCCATAAATTGAATACCAATGATGTAGATGTTGATACCGATGTCGCGAGTTGTTAAGTTGGGAGAAGAATGCCATAAGAATATTGAACTTCATTTGCTGTCGTCTATCGTCATCTTCGCGATGGTCTCCGTCCCCTCGCTCGAAATCCAACTTTGCAAACTCGCCTCCTTCTCAACCTTCCTCTCCTGCCTCGTCTTCAACCTCCAACTCTCCCCCTCCTTCTTCTCACCACCACCACCGGACGGCATCACCTTGGGCTTCGCAAGCAACTTTCTCGAAAACGGTATCCGCCAAATATGCGGCCCAACCTCGGTCCCCGTCACCCGATTCGTCTCAATCACGGTCCTCAACCTCTTGGCCGCCTCCCAATTCGACGTCACCGTCGTCAGCTTCGCCTTCCACCCGTACAAGAACGACGAGACGTTCATGGCGTTCAGACCGGACCCTTTCTTCCCGACGGCCAATGCGACGGCGGGGAGTTGGCCCTCGGCGACCATCCGCTGCGCATCGTCCCACGAGACAGAGTCCACGATCTGCACTGGGAGGCGTAGGTCTTCGGGGACAGGATAGACAGATAGTTCCTGGAGCAGCCTCACCCGCCGCGCTCTATCTTGATCACTTCCCTCTGTTTCAGCATCTTCACCCTTCTCAAATAAAATCCTCGTCCTCGCCTTCTCCTCCTCAGTCCCGATATCCCGCACAATCTTGAGAAACGTATCCGCCGCCTCTCGCGTACACACCAGCGTCCGGCCAGTGATAGCAGGATACAGCGTATTCACCAACCGCGGCCCATTCTCAACCTCATCCGTCGCGTCGATCCGGTGCTGCTTCGACCTCAACAGCTCCGAGTCCGGTCCAATCGCCATGTGACTGAAATCCGACGCCAACGCCATGAACACCGAACAATCCACATTCACTGTCGCCGTGAAATCCTTGTAATAATCCGCCTCCACGAGATTCGCAATCGCCTCCCCCAGCGGCGGCGTGGCCTCCGTCAAGATCCCGGGCCCATTCGCCGTCTCAACCACAAGATCCACGTCCCCGCCGCCCATCTTCCGCACCAACCTCAACAGATGATCCACAGCGTCATTCTCGCCCTCAGACACCCTCGACATGAGTATCCTTACCCTCGGCCGCCGATAATCCTGATACGACGTCCTCGCCGCGGCAACCATGTGCCTCGCGACCTTGGCGACCTCGATACTATCTTCCGTCTCGTCCCCCAAAATCTCCAACATGGCCTCGTCCGCGCCCTCGTCCTCGAAATCCTCCTCCCAATCCCACCCGGCGTCCGCCATCTCGTAGAACAGCCTCCGCTCCGTCGTCGTTACAACTTTGACCCAGTCCGCGCCGCCATTCACGACCAAATCAATCACGGCACTGACGCTCTTGCCCCCAACAGTCTTGTAGCTCAAGTCCCTCCTCATCCCCGTAAGCTCACAACACCTCTTCGTAACCTCCCACACCGTCTCGTAAAACTTGTAATTCGACGCATCGAGCCTCAGCCGGATCCGACTATCCAGCGCCTCGGTGTCAATTTCTTCCCTCTCACCACTATCACCCCCATCATCATCATACGCCGCCACCATCTTCTCAAGATGCTTCTTCTCAGAAACAATAAGCCGTTCAAAGAACCCGAGTCCCGGAACAGCTTGGTTCCACGCAACGGGCTTATGCCCCGACGCCGGCCGCCTCTCGATGGCAGCCTTGAGCTGCTCAAGTTCATCGAGCAGGACTGTAATGCGGTGGATGATGAATTGGCACTGCTGGAGCAGCGACGTCTCGGGATCCGGCTCGAATTGCGGAAAGATTGCCATGCTTTCTGCTCGGCGGCGGAGATGTAGATGGGCAGATTCCCGGTGCTGGCAGGCGTAAATGCAAATTTGATCCTGCGCGGGGTTAATGATTGTCTTTCAAGGACATGGAGTATGAGTTACCTTGGCACTCTTGAAAGAGAGTTTTCCTATGCCCACGTGTCAGCTCGTCAGGCCTTGCGCAGTTGGACAGTCAAAATTCGGTGAAAACTGACGTGTATGACTGATAGACAGACGTTGATACAATGGCACAGCGCCGGGCCCGTGAGCAGAACAGGCAGCCAAAGTGTGTGGGTCCACCGGTGGGGCTCCGACGCGGGGCCGAGGACCGGACCGCGAATGGAAGTCTGGGCATGGGACGGTGAAAAGGAACAGTTCTCTCACCAAGCATTCCACAATCGACAAGCAAGTTATCCATATGAGCTGTTGAATGGCGAGCAAGGCTTTGCGCCGAGGTCTTCGCATTGCATTAAAATTTTTCACTGGCGTCCAGCCAAGTCATGTTCATCAAGACGCATAAGCCGCCATCCAGTCCCATCATCCAATATGCCCTTCATCCACTGTGGACATGCAAGGCGAATCTCAGCGCCCATGATCCAATGCATCTCGGCGCTGTCTAATTAATGGCAGAAAAGGTATAATGTCTCGGTCCAATGCTTCCCTCTCAAACATAAACGACAGTCTAGAAAACGGTACCGTCGCTATCGATCAAAATTGGCGGTTCTTTTGTGTTGGGTCTGCTAAACTCTGCCATTTCACGACCTCCCTGGAAGATTGTATTAGCGACGTGGTTCGAGAATGTAATAGTTAGGGCGAGCTTACCTTCCAGCTTCCAGCTTCGAGTATTTGGGCCAGAGTCAATTGATTACCCTTCAGGTCGTTCTTCATGTGCTTGTTGACCTCTACGCAAAGTCTATCCAAGAAGCCGACCGTGACACCACGCCACTCGACTATCACGTCGTCGCTAGGCTCGAACATTGGTGCAACTTCAACTGGCTTGACGTTTGTCCTTCTGCAGTACTCGTCGTAGTGCTCGAGGCCTCTCTCAGAATCGTCTGCCTTTAGCGTAAGAACTCCCAAGTCGATGAACAAACCGCCGTTGCGGTACTCAGGCAGGCCGGTGAGCAGTTCAACGCCGGCAAAGTGGATGCGAAGTAGTGACTGCATAGGCTGCATCAGACTGTAGCAGAGCCACTGCGTAAGCTTGTGGAACGGCAGGATAGACTCCCATGCCGCGGTCGAGTTCTGAGCAGATGGCGGGAATGGTGAGAATTGTGAAGTCGTCGGACTTTGCGGGGGTTGCGGCATTGATTGGCAAGGCCAGGCATCGCCGAGAGATACGCCGTTAATCGAGGTGCGGGAAGCTGGCCAGATGGGCATGAGGCCGTTCATCAGGAGATTCCATAACGTAGGGAGAATCACAATGGGCATCGAAGAAGCTTGAGTCGAGGGATGCGATAGGAGGTAGTCTGAGGCGGGTCAGTTCAGTCCTGGCACCTCATTTCCATCGGACTCGGAGAGTTGTCAACTTACCAACCATGTGACCTGGTCGTCCGCTGTCGCCAAAGTATTCCCTCTTTTCGGTCAGGGCATTTGCTAGCCGTTGGAGCAATTGTGTCCTGCCTTCAATGCCTGCCATTTCGTTGCCCGGTTTCGACTGCAAGCCTGCAGCTACCCTCTCTACTGTCAGGTTGCGCAGTCCCTCCTTGTCAACCTGGAACTTGTTTCTGCTGTCGCTGGAGAAAAGGCCCTTGACGATTGTTAGTGAACGCACGAGTCCACCCGAATCGTTAAATAGACTTACGCCCTTGAACATCTCCAAGCTGGCTACGGCTATGCCCTCTGACCGGCGGTATATGCGTCCATTTTCGGTGCTCTTGTAACTCCACTTTGTGCCTGCGCCAGCGTCCAGCAGCACACTCACGAGGAAGAGGTCAATCATGCGACGACACTTTTCGCTGTTGTCGACATCTTCGGGGAATGTGGAAAGAAGCTGTGCAATGCGGTCACGACCGCCGACACAGAAGTGCTGGTGTCTTCCGTGGCCAGGAATCGAATTGTACGGGGCGTCGTAGTCTCTCTACAGGGGTTTGCAAGGTCAGTATACTGCTATTCGCTGACCCAAATAGCGTGTGGGTGGGCGGTTCCAGGGCACGCAAACACCTGCAGAAGCGCTCAAAGGCTGACTCGTACCTTGATGATCTGAGAGACGAACGTCACAACGTCTGGGAACTTGCGCATGTCCACATCAAAGTGCTTCAATTCATTGCGAATCGCCTTGTCCGTGACAATCTTGCTTCGTTCTCTAACGGCCCCCAAGCTCCTGAGGTATCCTGCCGGGTCAAGCTGCGGGTCAGGAGGACGCGGCAGGTCGATCTTGGGTATCGAGGTAGGCGAGAAGGGCGTCAAAGGCGTGCCGGGCGTCGTGCTCGTTCCCGAAGACCTGTTCATTGTAGTGCTGCGTGGCGGTGGTGATTTAATGCTGGAAGCACCAGAGGCGATGCTCACGTTTGACGTGTTGATCGATGGCTTGCCCGAGGCTTTGGGGGCCTTTTCCTTGCGAGAAAACAGGCCCATTTTGGCTGAATGGGTGACCGCTGGGTCGAGGGGCTCGTAAGATGGCGGTTGGTGGGGTTTCGCTGGAGGGGTTCAGGCGGTGCTGAATTGAACTGAACTCGGTTCAAGGCGAAGCTTCCGAGTGGCCAGCTGGTGGTTCGAACTTTGGCCAGCTACAAGCTGTGCTGTGGCGACACGGGCCTGTTGCGACGATCACCGTGGCCGGGGCTTGCTTCGCTTCCGGGTTCGTCAGGCGAGTGGACAGGCGTGTTGACCTTATTCGCTTCGCCAACGATGCTCATATGGCGAGAGAAAGATCGGAGGTGGACGACGTCGATTTGCAGCAGCAGCGGCGACAGCAGCAGTAGGAACAGCAGTAGGAACAGGGACAGAAGGGAGGGGAGACCGGAAGATGATAAGTCGAGGGTCTGCCACGCAAGTTTAATAGGGGGCGGTTTTCTGGACTTGCGGGGAACAATATCAGCAGTCTGCTTCTGGAGCCGTGAGCAGCTGGTTGCGCACGAAATGTCCAGGCCCTCTCTTGTGCTGGGGGGGGCTTGTCTTGTCGTGCTTGTCGGGGGGAGGGCTGCTCTGGGCTCAGGGACCGATTCCCTTATTGGTGTTAGAGTTCTGGCCGACGTCGATCTGGATCAGGGATACCCGCTGGAGCTAGACGAACTGCTTTTGGTCTGGTTAGCTAGAAAAATGTCGAGCCACCTTGAGCCATTCCCACTGCGCCCACGCCGGACACAGACAATGAAAAGACACGCAACAGCCGGAAAAATGGCACATGAAGAAAAAGAATTGGGGCTAACTCAGGTGGTATGGTGAAGGTAGGGGTATGCAGACAGTAGCAGTAGAAGCGTGTTGATGAGTAAAGGACAACATGTGGTCCGCAAAGTAGATAAGGCAAGGTGCTGCCGCGTCTCTTTGTACGCTTCCAATGTGTCTGTCCGTCTTGTAGAGTCCTCTATCCGTACATTCTGGGTCTGCCTCGGACTCTTGAAGTTCAGCATCGTGGGGCACACTGGCTCGCAACCTTGTTGTCGGCCACCTGGCACACCCCTGGTGGCCCCTCGCAGCGCTATGCAAGCAATGATCCGGGGCATTTGCCAGGAACGCAAAGCATAGACATTGGGTGCGAATTGCGGCTTTGCGGGAGGCGGGGAAACAACTGGAAGGAAGGTCTTAAACACTTACGGATACTTGGATCACTTCTGACGTGCTCTCTTCACTCTTCTTTTAGAAGATGTGGGTCAATAAAGCAGCAATTGATGGTCTCTAACAGGTGGTCTGTCGCAAAGGGTCTCGTCCTGTGTCTCGGTGGTGTAGCTGGCTACTGTGGCACGTAGAGAAGGAAGCACGCAGACCGTTGGGGCGGGAGAATGATGAGAGCAGCAGCAGCAGCAGCAGCAGCAGTAGTATATTGAGAATTGAAAGTGAACGTCGAGACGGAGTCGATATTGACGTTGGATGTCGAAGTCTCCGGGGACTGCGAAGCTGGATCTCGGACGGTGGGGTTGGTTTTGCGGAGAAAGATTTGGGAGCGGGAGCGAGGGCGATAAAAAGATATCCGTCCGTCGACCGGATCTGAGCTAGGCCAAGCGGGATCTCAGAGGCGTCCAATGTTTGCGGTAGTGGAAATGAAGATCAATATGCGGCCACTCTAGCAGGGAATGCAGGCGCGGCAGAGTTGCTTGACACCGCGGAACTTTCAGAAGCTGAGTGAGAGAAAAAGCAACCTCTTGGAGACAGCGCGGCCAGCAGCACAACGTCAATGGCCAACTGGGCTCGGGTAAGAGGCGAGCGGTATCAAGCTTGGCCTCTCGGAGGCTGACCGCCGTCTATATCGGACGAGGTGGTAGCGTACGTGTATGATGTTGAGACAATGCGACAGACGGGCCGAGGATGCTGCTGCTGTATTTAGACGTAATTAGATGACGACGTCTCTGATATAAGGAACACTCTGAAGAGCTGAAGAGGCTCCGCGCAGGGTGTATTGGGTTGACGATGGGGTAGGAAGAGAATGCCCAGGAAAGAGCATAGAAGACAAGAAGAGGTGCGAGTCAAGAGGGAAGGGCTCCTCCAGCAAAGTGCGCGGATGTATCTGTAGAGGGACAAGATGGATGAAGAAAGCTCTCTGGCACGCGGGTTGTCGATTCGAGACGATGCGCGGCCAGGCGAGGCCAGGAACGTGGGGACAGCGGTGGGTGTGTGAGGTGGGCGTGGATAGAGAGAGCTGCCGCGAAGCAAAGCAGAATACCTCAGGTACTCCGTACTCTGTATCCGCACTCAGTAGGCGAGTAATGTACGGAGTACCTAGGCTTGCGCCGTGGTCGTGCGGATACTTCACTCTACCTTACCTCAAAGCCGGGACAGAATGGGGCAGAAGTAGGAGCGGAATGACGGACGGGACAATTTGAAGACGGTTGATGGGATGGCAGACTTGGGGGTGCGGTAATAGGGTCAAAAAGACGAGGGAGAGAAAATATCGAAAAAAAGGGCCACCTTGACTTACTGCGTACGAGTTACGAACTTGCAGATGGATACAAATGCAACTGAATGGATGTTCTTGGGTCGATAGGTCGGGGTCTGTCTGCAGCTCCGACCGGGAATAGCCCCCCCTGGTCTATGTATGGTCTCTTTGCTTTGTTTTTTGTCTCCTTCCAACGGGAAAAAGAACTGTTTGCCAATGCGCTCTCGGCTTGGAATATCTCGCGTCAAAAAGAAACCCAACGTATGGAAGGTAGGGAAAGTTTCTGATGGAGTGAAATCGAGGACTCGTGATGATTCTTGGAAATTTCAGATTGATTCGACCTGAGAGAAGGGAAGGAGAGAAGGAAGGAAGGCAGCAAAGTACGTACCTTCTACCTACCTACCTACCTTCCTAAGGTGCTCCATGAAGCGTTCGAAGCACCTTCCTCGGGATAGGAGGACGGCCGAGATACTTGGGGAAGTTCCCAGGTATCTTATTGAGCAAATGAGGAGGTACTCATCCAGTAACCTTGCTCTTGCGTCAAATCCCGTACTTGTTCCATGCCTGATTTCTTTCTCTTCATACCCAGGTCAACTCATGATCTCACGTATTAGGCTATCACAGACTCGTCTCGCACGGGACAGACAATGGTCCCAAGGCTATGAAATCAATGCTAAGACAAGTCAGACTCGTCCCCGACCTTGGGGATGGCACGGGAAGGAAGCCACAAGACTCCAGTGTCTGGCGGGGGCGTCGCAGGGAATCCTGGACCAATATGCAATGAGGGACTTTACCGTCTTGTGTCTGCATCCACGCATATCCACCAATCAATACTCCATAGAAAGGCCTTGGTAACTGTACATCTCGAGTTGAGTTGTCATGGAAGTTTGCTGCCGTCTGCAAATACCTAGAGACTCGCGAGTCGCAGAGGGCCCATGTCGAAATTTCGAGGTACGAGGCTCAAGATGCTCGGACATGGAGAGAGTCTCCACTTGATCACTGTACCTGAGAAGCTGCCACAGTGTGTCTGTTCCGATTCTTCTCAAGCTTTCAATGCATGGAGCCACTGGATTGGAATTAAGCGAAAAAAGTGTCGTCCAATGTCTGCAGCCCGCTAGACAGCCCCGGCCAGGGTGGGCCCTCAGCTCCACCAACGCGGACTTTGGACAATTGAACACCGGACGGTCTGGCCAACAGGCGGAAGGCTTGCGGTTCCACACCTGTCCCGCGAAGTAGTGTACATTCAGGGTACCTTACTTTAGTACTTGCCTCAGTCTCTACGTATCTTTCCTGAGTGTCCAGGTATCCGTGCCTTCCATACCTGACCTCTCAACGCATCTTCCGATTCAGATGGGCATTTTCTTCCATTTCGCTGTTCATTCCCAGATGAAAAGATAGGTGCATACTCCAGACCCCATGTGATGGTCAAACAAGTCGTTATGTCCGTTACTCATCTCTGCCTTACCGCAAGACTCCCAAAATATTGAGGCGCCTTTGGCTTCCACATTGAGACACATGGCATCAACGCCCGAGGGAAGCCACCAGTGACCGCGCTTGTGCACATTCCGTCACCTCAATGAATGCACAGACCGATTGACCGAGGTCTTCACAGTGTCTTTTTGCTGCCGTCATCTTCCCCAGATCATCACCTCACGGATACCCATCCATCCATCATCCATGGACCATCCCATCAACACCACCCACCCGTCCATCGTCATCCTCAATCACCACGCCACCAACAACGACCAACACCACTATCGTTGCGACCTCACTGCTGATCTGGCCCACCTCTGCAAATCACCAACTGATTCAGTCCCTCACCTGCACCCAAGGCTTACTCTCCAGCCAGCCTCCAAGGGACCTCATCTCTTCTGCATGCGCCTCATCACGCAAGGGACCCCCCACCGGAATCACTCCCGGCGGGTCATGAACAATGTCTTGACTCTTGCTACTGCAGCATCATCATGCTCCTCGTTGCTCAACCACGCCTCATATCTGCGAGACTGCGACAAGTCATATCAACACTGCGGCGCCCCAATAGAGGGCCACGATCCATGACACTGGCTACAACGCCCCAATGACGGCTGCCGTACCCATACAGTGTGATCGACAGACGTGCTACGACAGAGCCTGGCAACCGATGCTTTTCGTCGAGATTTTCTCTCCTTCTTTCTATGCCCATCCATGCTTTCTATGGACAGACTCCAGTCGAGCTGTAATCATGGTACGATCGTTCCATAGGTCCCATATTCAAAGCCGGGGGCGCTACGAAAAGCTCCCTAGTCACCAGTGGAACGCAACAACCGACCACCATGGGGCTCTAGAGGCCGAGGGGAAAACGTGCCCAAGCACACAAGAAAACGCCTAGCTCTACACTACTGTAGCGAGTTAGCCGCTGCCTGCAGCCCAGTATGCTCCTCGACTTCGCTGTGTCACCTGTGTGCTCATCACGCTCCATGACGACCATGATTCGTTGGATTCTTGGGGCAATGTCGACTTCTAGTGGTCCTCAACGAGTCGATTGCTGCCATGGCAAGCTGGCAACAATACAAAGTCGTGGAAACCAACATTGGAGGGGGGGGGGGGTTGCAGGCGTGGCAGAAAATCACATCGCGGCGCGGAGAGCAATAAAAGCCCACCTGCTAAACGTCCTTACGGCATGCATTACCTACATGCGCCCACCGTATCAGGTCGACCACCATCGTCGTTTGTGAGCGTCGCCGGCATCTCGGAACCGCATCCTGCTCTCCAGTCCATCAGCCACGGCGCACGCTTGCCTACTTGCCTGCTTCGCTACTTCGGTTGGTCGAAAATGTGATGGCCTGGCTGCTGAATGCCTATGCAGTACGGATCACAGCCAGCTCCAGTCTGGTTCTGTCCCGTAAAGTCCCCAGCCAATCACTCGCAACGCGTCTTCGCACAGGGCCAAGCAACGAGAAAGCTGCGAAATAACCGTACTCCGAACCGAGGTCGAGAGAAGAGAATTCATACAAATCAGCTGCCTAGAGTTGGTCGCCGGCTCGCCGTTACCCCTTCTCCACCTATGTCTGCCATTCTGGTTCGTGGACGGTGGACGTTGACAAAGGAGGAGGTTGTTTGCTCCCGAGTCCCAGATGCAACGTCGGCCGCCACGCACACATGCAAGTCCCAGGTCCATCTCACTTCGGCTTCTTGGTCCTGCAGCTGAGCGCAATCGACACTCGGGCTTACGGACAGGCAAGCAGGAAAGCAAACGGCCCGGTAGGGAGTACCCTCGAGGTTCCCTCCCAAAGAATGTCAAAAAATTTCTTCTGCCGTCTCTGGAAGCCTGGAAAGTTCAAACTGACGGTATCCTTACCAGGGACCTGGGCTCTGTGGGATGGGAGGATGGCCGGTCTGTGTTGCAGTGCAGCCGAAGTCTGCAAGGTACGGGAGACTGTGCACGTTTCTGGAATGGCCCGGACTTTAGCTGCAGGCCGCAGTGCGCCGCTCTACAGACTTGAAAGTTGGGAGCCACAGAGCAGACTTCAGACGTTCGCATGGTAATACTTGTGGACAGTTGGCAGCCCATTTGGTCTAGTGGTGCCTCGCAACGTTTTGGCATTGGACCACGGGCCGCAGCGAGCTGTTCCCGGAAATGAGCCAACTGGCCAATTCCTTTGGCTAAAAGCCTGCACCACAGTATACACTGGCAACCAAGTATTCGTACAAAGTACATCTGCGGCACAGCGCAAGGTCCCATCGAGATGTGCATGCGCAGACAGACTCTAGCAACTTACCGTCGCATCGAGGACCTTGATTGCAACAAGCACCTGCTTTCTCTACCGAATGCTCTGTGACGCTAGGCACGACGGCTTCACCTCTTCTACCACGGCCCGCGGCCTCGCGCGGTTCAAAAGAGCCATGGAGCTTCTACCTCGTCTTTGGGGGTTTCATGGAGGCACAATTAGTCAACTACGTTCCTAGAACGCGCATCAACCAACCAACTGCCAGCCAACGCATGAGACGCCACAAACTCCAAGGGACGGACTTGAAAGCACAAAAACGAGTCGAGACCGGGATGAAAGGAGACTCGTGCGCACTTTGCCTCGTGTTCTCGGCACAAGCACGGACATCCGGACCCTTGGGCGTTTGCTCAGCAGCAAATAGACGTCTCAAATATCAGTTTCTGCAAAAGCGGACTACGAAGCCGAGGTGAGAGGACCATGATGATTGACTCCTGATCATCTTGTTCCTCCGTAAGGTGATGGAGCTTCGCCCCTATTGCCTACTGAGGTCATGTCTCTCTGGCTTTCACTTGCGCTCAGGACCTTCAAAGAGGATCCCTCCGTGGTGGAAACACGTCGATCCGACCGCGCTTGGCGTTGATTTTGACAGCTTGCTCGGTGGACGCCAAATTCAACGACAGAACAGGACAGTCCTTGTTTGCGGCACGATAGCCTGGCATGGTTTTTGCTGCTGGGCTCTCAACGCAGCAGCACAGAGACGATTTCGTATCATGACATCTGGTAGACCGAACTCAGTGTCGCTCGTCGGCTCGTGCCACTTTCTTCACCACACCGAGTATGATCAGGCCCACTGCACTCCTCCTCCATCCTTCCAATGCTCCCATCCCCGGCGCCGCCCATGGCCCCCGGTCATCGAGGAGCTTAGACCCAAGGATGCTCAGTGTTGCCCTGGACCCGGCCCCCAAGGATGGCCCAGCTTCTCGAATTTGAAGAAGAGCCCCAGACCGAAGGCGGCTAGCCTGAAAGGGAAGCTGCAAAACCAATCTTTCAATTTAAAATCGCCTGTTGAACTTTGCCATGTTCTTTGTCCCATGCGCAATTCAGCATGGCTCCGCTCCCAGCCTTCCTCTCTGTCGACGATATTTCTGCTTTCGGGTCATCTCGCTGGGTAGCTGGACCTCCTTTTCGCCTCCCTGCTAAGCCCATCTCGAACACGCAAAGAGGCTTGCTGGTTGGCGAGGGCGCACGCCTCCTCTAACACGTTTCCGGAGAAAACTCCGCCTTGCGCGACGCTGCCACGAGGTGGCCATGCTGAGCGCACCGAGGGTCTGGGTCGATGGCGCTCACTCCCAAGTACCTACTCCGTTATGACATTGCGCATTTGTGAGATCAGCTGTATTCCATGCCGGCAGTTGACCCATTCGTATGCGGCGCTGGCATGGCTGGCCAGTGCAAAGCCTGTGAGACATATCCAACACGATGAGTAACTAGTCACCGGTCGGCGCGACCCTACGATCACCGGGGAGAAGATCTGCCAGTTTAGTGACCAAATGTGTTCGGCGTTCGCCCACCGGTCCAATTTGACGTTGTTCGGTCATTCGGCGAACGCCCAGTCTATTGCTTGGGACATTTGACGTCGTCACTAGACCATGTCTCACTTGTAGCCGGAAGGAGCTCAGACCTTGGTGTCGTCGATCACCACGGTGTGGGTTTAGGGATCATGACAGGATGCCATGTGAACAAACCCTTTGATATCAGGACAACGACCAGTCATCAGAGCACTCGGTGCCAGGATATGTTCTACCCATACATACTCCCGTCAAAGTCTCAGAGTGCCTTTTCACCATGGCAATCCGGGCTTCAGGGAGCGCGATGGCATCGACTCACGCCTTGCGGACGGTCAGAACCAAATTCCACGCCCACAAAAATCACTATGAGTGACAAAATAGTCAAAATATGGACGATCTGGGAATCGAACCCAGGACCTACCGCATGCTAAGCGGTCATTATACCACTAAACCAATCGCCCGTGGTATGATCTAGCCCGGACTTGAACCGGAGACCTTCAGTGTGGGCAGAGGCGAGAGAAACGAGACTCTCGTACTGTTAGACTGACGTGATAACCAACTACACCACCAGACCAGGGAACTTGTTGAAAGCAAGTGCCAGTTTCTGCATCCTTGGCTGCGCGAGCGCGCTGGTGTTGTGGATTGAGGGTTGCAAAAATTTGCAAACGGCTTTGGTAGGGTGGGTCGGGACGGGAGGTCCCTTGCGGTGGAGGTCGGAGCCGACCGCTGCCGGCCGAAGTGGAGTTGAGTTCCGACGAACTTGTCGCTATTTTTAGGAGTGACGGAACGACCAGACGAAGGTTAATGTCGACGCAGAATGGAGGTATGTCACCAGGGCGCCCTTCTTCCCTCAACGTTGGAGATATCACTGTGTTCTGGACTTGGGTGTTATGGGATCGACTTGAATGAAATCGACAAGAAACTTTGTTTGATGGGAATCATTAGGTAGTGATGAAATTGATTCTGGCCTGAGACAGCTGATAGAGCATGGCCATTTAGAGCTGGAAATGACGGTCTGCCATGTCACGGTCCCCACACTGAATGACTGACTGCCTTGGTCAATCTGATTACGAGTGCCCCTAAGCCAGCTTTCAGAGTCGGGGTAACTCCTCTTGATATACCACATCAGCCTCATCACGATCGTCTTGCTGCGAATCTCGCAACCTCAAGTCGTCATGATGCAAGGGCAAAGTCGCCGCAGAGAGAGTCGAGAGGTGGTGCAAGTTTCATATGCGAGCTTACCAGCCAGGGGTTAATAAAGAATCTGATTGGTTTCTTCTCTTATTGTTGCACATTTATGGTTGCGATGAGGAGACTTGGAGATATCAGGCCCAACATATAAGGAGCAGCCTACACATTCTTGCTCTCCTACGCTGGGAAGTGAATGGGCCAAGAATAGATAAAGGGAATGGCTATGGTTATCATGTCTCCTCCCTATGATTTTAATTACCTAATCTAGTATCATTGATGGAGGTCACCCATTAATTAACATAATCATCGGCCTTCGGCGACTCGTCAAGCCTCTGCTCCATTTGATATCCAACAATGATGAGGACTTGGATTACCGTCCATTGTGAACTAAGTCTCTGCAATGCCTTTGATCGAAATGCCAGAAGGTCCGGTAGTCTGTTTGCTGAAGGCGGACATCAAGGTGGCCCATGAAGAAGACGGTCGTAGTGAATGACCTGGAACATCGATCAACTGAAAGCTCCTTGCCATGTCATCACTTTAGATACCACGTAGCGAGGGGAAAAAGTAGGCCGACTGCCGCGGAAGGAGCGAGGTAGGAGGGGTTGCCCAGGTGACGCGCCGGGTACCCAAAACAATCACCACCAGCACCCTGAGGGACCACGATCCCGTCTCCGCCCCGTATATTCATCTCATACCATCCCTCTACACTAGGCCATTGGCCACCAGGAGAAGGGTATATACCCCCCCTCAAGTCCAATTCTGTCACCAGCACAGCAGGCGCCCTCTAGGTCGGGGGTCAGGTCAAACTGTGGCGTGGGTGGTGGAATGGTTCATGGTCGACATTCAGCTTTAACGCCAACCAGCCTACTCGACGACAGGCTTAGCGAGTACCCGACTTCGAATCCCAGCATGTGCGCCAGAGATGTAGCCCCCAAATCGGCACCGGGGGGGTGAACTCTTTTGTCAGGTGTTGTCTAATGATTCGATTATTTTGAGCTGCTGTGAATATTATACTTGGTTTTCATGACGAGTGTGACTCGGGCAGTCGATTGCCATGCTGGTTACCTGATAGTGTCTGGTCTAGCGGCAGGTGCCTTGTAGTATGCCCTTGTCTCGGTGAGGTGCTTTCTTACACATTCATATCCCAGAGCATCTGCTGGGTTATCGCTGAGTCTGGTAAGATAAAGTCACGCAGCTCCAAGTTGAAGGGAGAACCACTGCCGATGCCTTTCTCGTCACGTCCCACTCTTGTGCCCATGATATGATTTCTCGGCCCAGGAAAAGTATGTTCAAGCATCCATACCGACAGGAAAACAGCTTTCATCTAAGAACGGTTGGGCGAGAAAAGGGGGAGGGGCAATGATATCACCAGGTGACGCTTTTCGGCGATGCCCTTTCATCTATGGTCGTCCTGAATTGTCAGTGACATGTAGTCGTTATTCGGACGACCAGGAATGAACATGGAATCTCGACATAGATGTATCATGACGGCTATCTTCGGCAAGACGCCGAAAGCCAGAGAAGCCTGCGATCTGCAGGCTACTGTGACGACGTCAGTACACACAATTCAAGGCCAGAGGCGCCACGTCCGTCCGCATGCCTATCGAATGGAGCTGGGCCGATGTGAAACTTGGCCACGGGCCCGAACATGAAGTTGACGAGTCTTGGTACTTGAATTGGGACTAGATGAGGTGTGCAGAAACATCCATGACTCCAAGTTCCTATTATCTATCGGCGAGGTAATGTGAAAACATCTCTTCTGGCGGGCCATCTATGCTGATGGGTATCTCACAGCGGTGAATGAATCACGGGCATCAAATTCTCGTGAGCAAAGACCAAAGATATTCTCCTTAGATGAAGCACGGAACATTCGCGTGTGAGTAAAGAACGAGGCACGGCAGGAATCAGGAGACAAATACAGTCGACCTACCTCACTGGCCAATGCCACGAATGGCTTATGTATTAATATCAAAAGGGGCAAAAAAGGCAAAAGCTCAGGTGCCCAGTTCGTGAATTGAACTGGACCCCCTACGAAATCCTCCATCTATTGAGACTTCTCGAGATTTCATACCAAGTTCGTTACTAACGGACCAGGGCGTTATACCGCTCGACTGTGGGGATCGATTGGGCTTGGTTGAAGAAAGAGCGACCTCGATCTGGATACAAGGCAAGGCAAGGTAAGTACCAGTCAAGTCATAGGAGACTAGGAAAGAACCATCCCATCAGCGGCGCGATTTCTAAGTCGAGGCAGGTACGGTCACCGACGGGAGGCAGGCACGACTAATAGGTACCTTAGGTAGGCCCCCCTACCTCTCCCAACCTTCGTTACCTACCTAAGGTACTCAGTAGGAAGGAGAGAGGATGGTTCTTGGGTGTCTTCTCCTTCCCTATTGTCACAAGCGAAAGGGGCAGGTGGTCAAGTGGTTAAGGAGGCGCCGGTGGAATCCATTCTTCCTTGATCACCCTTAACCTTTGCCCAAAACTTTTGGTTCCCTACGGACGACCTTTCTTACCCTCTGTGAGTATTACGCAACCCAGGAATAGCTCTCGAGTATCGAAAGTATGCGCCTTGGTAATATTCAAATGCATGAGACGTCGAGAGCCAGGAAGGATTGGGTATTGTATCAGTCGTGTCGCATCTGAATGCGGACGACAATGTGGCTTCAAGGCTTCATATTATTGGCATACATACCTCCGCTCTAAGATGAGAAACTGACCGAGAGGTAGTTGGGGTCCTAGAAATGTAGCTCGGCGTGTTGCTTGTGCATCGTCAGCCGCACCTTACTGTGACTGGCGACATGGCATTCGGGAGAGTGATTCTCTATTATTGCGTTGTGGCAGCATGGTACCCAGATGATTTGTCTTTGTTCTACACCCATATGGTACAGTATCTGAAAACTCCTTCTCTTCCACAAAAGTCGGGAGTTTTCCGTCCGTCTTCTTTTCGATATTTTACAAGTGCAAAGGTACGGTGACCCCAGTCAATGCTCTCCAACCACCTGGAATTCATCACCAGCGAAAACACCCCTAGAACGCAATCATCTACTTCTTGCGCGTCTCGCTCCAGAACTTTTGTCTCTCCTGCTCGCCTCTCTGCTCAGCGTACTTCTTGGCAGCCTTCTCCGCCTCGCGCTTGCGGCCGGCCTCGAGGTGGTTCCCGGCACCGCCCTTTGCGTTGTGGACGGTCTGCTTCAGGTTGTCGACAATGCCCTTGATGCTGCCGGCGTCAGCCGCAGGGGTTGCGGGGGCAGGAGTCGAGCGCGGGGCCTGGTAGTTGAGACGTGTGGGACCGGAAGAGATTCTGGTCGGGCCGGCTGTGGTGCCGATGGTAGGGGCGGGTGTGGCGATCGGTGTGAGGTTGAAGAGGGAGCGGAAGGCGGCCTTGGAGAAGAGCCAGTTCTGGGCGACACCGATGAGACCGGTGATGAAGAAGTAGAACTGGACGCCGGCGGGGAGGTACGAGGTGAAGATTACGGAGAGGGGTCCGAGGATGTACATCATCAGCTTCTGCTGGGCCTTGGCTTGAGGCGTGGAGTACTTGGAGCCGAGCTGAAAGTCGACATGTTAGCATCCAGGTCGAAGCAAGCTGGGTCGCCTAGGTTTCACGTACCTTAACCATGGCAAACATGGCCACGGGACCGGCAATAGGCAGGAGGAAGTAAGGGTCAGAGACGGTCAAATCCGTGATCCAGAGGAAACCACCAGTCTCCATGCCGGGGACGGGGATGCTGGCAGCGCCGTTGAGAACACGGAACATGCCGTATCCAAAGGGGATCTGGAGGAGACCCCAGAAGGCGTTGAGGGGGTTCACGCCGGCGCGCTTGTTCAGCATGGACAGGTCGCGACGGGCCTCAGTCATGGCGGCCGAGTTACCGCTCGCCATGGCCTCCTGCATCGCCTTGCGGGTCTCGTCATAGGCCGGATCCTGGTGGAGCTTCTGCATCCTCGCTGAGGTGTCTTGGGACTTGAGGAGCGGCTTGAACATGATGAGACGGAGGAGGATGGCCGTCGCGGCGATGGAACCCCACCAAGGCATGCCGGAGAGGACGTGGACATGTTCGAGGGCCCATTGCATCACGCTCGAGGGGCCCCAGCCGAAGTCGAGACCGAGGGTCTTGAGGAAGCCGATTTGTTCGGGTAGATCGAGGAGGGAGGCGGCGTCGAGCTCGGGGAGGGAAGAGGTCGAGGGGGCGGCGGCCTCGGGGACGATGGGTGCGACAGGTGCGGCCGGTGCGGGAGGAGGGATGGATGAAGCGGATGCTGAGGCTGCGTCGACGGATCCTGAGGGCGCAACGGGGACAGCTGGTGCAGCTGGTGCGACTGGTGACGGTGCTGATGGTGTCGGCTGGGGTTCAGACTTGTCCCAGAGGGAGATTGCTCTTCTCGTCTCGAGGGAGCCGCCGATGGCTACTGTGCCGGCGAGGCCACCTAGTCTGGAGTTGATTGGTCTCAGCGCCGCCCAGGGTGCACTGCCGTTGCGCATCGAGGTTCCGAATTGCCGTCCATCGCCGAGTCGCCTGGGTGCCCGGGAGATCTGGTCACTGCACGTTAGTACTTGATGCAGGCGGAAATTCGAAGACAGACAGCCTGGGGAGTCGGAGAGGAAGAACGTACAGATTGGCGGGTTATGCTGCTGGCCGCTCTTGTGGAGGGCAGCGAATGAAGGACGCCTCTGCTGGGCAGCATGGTCGGTAGTTTCTGAGGGAGGAGGGTTGGGAGGGTGGTGAGAATTGAAGACTGACGCTCCAGTCAACGTCTCTCTGTCTTTGATGGCAGCGCGAGTTGCTGGAAATTTTTGGGGACCTCGCCATTGGAACCGCGGACGCGCCGGGGAAATGTCGGGTGGGACGGGAAGCGGGTTCAAGCTCCGGCTCCGTCCCGCGGCCAGGGGAGAGTCACTGGAGTCTGGGGGACGAGACTCGGAAGTCAGCATTGGATATCATTGACACCGAGAAGCTCGATTGGAAGTGTGCAGGCATAATCAAGTTTACAAGCTGAAACCGTTGGCTAACCAACAATGGATGAGGGGACATGCTGTATTTTGGTTTCTTTTGATCCTCGCATATATATGTACGGCCCTTGGGTCTCGAACTCGTCCCTGTAACCTGGCCCACGCCATCAACATCTTTCCAAGGGGCGTACTCTGTAAATGCCTTTACTCTTCCCGTACGCCGATGCATGTAGCCTTGCCTAGGTAGTATATCTGGCTGGGCATCGCTTGTAATAATCCCGACACCGCTCGCAGCAGCTTTCTGTCGCCGAGGGATGCCTTCGTTTATTGTCGTTTCTTTAGGGGCAGCTTGCGACCTCACACGGTCGGCAACATCCCGTATCCGTAGGTGCACTCGTGCTTTTATTCCCACCCGCCTAGTCACTCCAAGCTCGTCAAATCATCGAGACCGGTGGAAGGCCTCCGGTGCTTGTCGCGAATCTCGAGACCGGGGCCAATAGCGTGCGCCGTTCTCCGGGAGAGGGGGAAGACCTAGAATGTCATGTGTTAGATACTATTGCAACATGTGTCGTCATCTTCGGCTAGATCCTCGCAGCATGCGCATGTTCTGTGTGGATACACGTATGCGAGTGTCCAGCAACTTCGTTCGTACCTTGGTGCCGCCCCATCCTAGCCTGAAGGCAGCCTCGTGTGCAAACAGCTCTCCGAAACCCAGCATCATGCCATTGATAAAGGGGAGAAATAGGTTGATAGCGGCTCCGCGGACCAGGCCCCAGAACGTAGGCGGCTTGTAGAGGATGATGGGCGAGTTGGACGAGGGAGGTGATTCGGTGAGGTCCTCGCCTTGGGAGTACTGCTCGCTGTCGGACCGGATTGTCACACCGGACTCGGCAAGGGGGTGGAGGGAGTCGTCGGAAGCCATTGTCGACGCTGGCTTGAGGTTTCGGAAGGTAGTGATCGTGGGGGATGATTGGGAACTTGGTTAACGAGCAGGTTTACCGAGATTCGGCGCAGGGCAGTTCGATGATGGAACGGGGAGCTACGGCTACGGCATCACCTCGGAAAATCACACCGCAGCTGCCTCCCCCAACGGGTTGCTGCACTGTACCGGCTCGGGGTCTGCGGGGTCTGTGCGCAGTCATCTTCCCCGTCGGAGCTTCAGCCACATTGATACAGATTAGATAAGCTGGAAATGTGGCGGTGAATTTCTTGGTGGGGTTGAGGCAGTTGGAGTGGGCGGTGGCTCCTCCCTCACGTCACAGGGAACGTGCTAGACAACCAGGTACCTTTCATTACGGATGCAGCTCCAATGGAAGCAGTTACGACCACTAAGCTGCCTGCTATTCGTCTCCCACTTCGTCTTTGAATCACTCCAGGGCGCAACCTTCAAAGAAATCCAAACTCAAAAAGACCACGGATTCACTGGTGATATCTCTACCTACCTATTAAACGACGATACCGCCATATACCCAGTGAAGAGAATACGACATTCTCTTTCCTTATTCCGTCCATTTAACTCTGCTCAATCGACACCTCGCCATTCCCCGCCAGACCACATCCAGTACCGCCAACATGTCCGGTAGCTCCAACAGCGCTTCGCGCAACAACATACTGCGCGACTTCAAGAGCTTGACGGGCATGCCTGAAGCTAGGGTGAGATAGTCTCGGAAGAGTCTATAAAATAACACTGCTGACTTTGCGTCAAGTGCACAGAGTACCTCGAATCCGCGAACTGGGATATCGGCCTCGCCGCCCAGGCCTACTACGCCGACCATGATTCCGGCGAGGAAGAGATCGAACCCGTTGCGCAGGCTCAAGCTTCTGCTCCTGCTCCCGCCGAATATACCGGTCCCCGAACTCTCGATGGACGACCCGCACCCGAGTCGGCCGGCAGAGCGAGCACCGTGAAGAAGGCAGCACCTAAGAAGAAGGGTCTCGCAACGCTTAGCTCTATTGGAGGGGGCCACACACACGACGATGATGACGATGAAGATGATGAGGACGACGATGATAGGGGTCGCGGCGATCTCTTTGCTGGCGGTGAAAAGTCTGGACTGGCTGTGCAAGACCCGTCTCAAGAGGGCGGTGGTGCTAAGAAGATCATCAGCGACATCCTCGCCAAGGCCAAGGCGTAAGTTGACAATGCAAGAGGATACTACGGGGCGGCAAGACTAACAGAGGCCAGAAACGCATCTCGGCCAGAGACTGCATCGCCCGCGGGCCCTTCGCGCTCCGGTGCTTTCCGCGGAAGCGGCACCACGTTGGGTGGCGAAGGCTCCGAGAGCCGCAGCATTCCCGATCCTGATGCTCAGGAGGGTGCGAGTGGCTCAGCGGGTGCGACTGGCGAGGCTCAGGAGCGCACGCTGCACCTATGGCAGGACGGCTTCAGCATCGACGATGGCGAACTTCACCGATTCGACGACCCCGAAAATGCGATGGATCTCAACATGATTCGGGCTGGCAGAGCCCCCCTGCACTTGATGAATGTTCGCTACGACCAGCCGGTTGACGTGAAGCTTCATCAGCACCAGGAGAACTACCACCCGCTGCCCAAGACATACAAGCCGTTCGGTGGAGAGGGCCGCCGACTCGGTAGCCCCGTCCCCGGCGAGGGCAGCTCTTCGTCCACCACAGCTGCCCCTGCTGCGTCGGTGTCGGCCAGCGCCAGCTCGACGGGTCCTCAGCAGGCCGTCGATGAGTCTCAGCCTACCCTGACCCTCCGTATCCAACTGCCCAACGGCACCAGGCTGCCTGCTCGCTTCAACACCACCAACACCGTCAATGACGTTTACGAATTCGTGCAGCGCGCTTCTGCGGATACCCGCACCAGGTCCTGGGTGTTGGCCACGACTTTCCCCAACAAGGACCACACTGATCGCAGCTTGGTGTTGGGCGAGATGTCTGAGTTCAAGAAGGGCGGCACGGCGGTCGTCAAGTGGGCCTAAAGCACGAGGCAAATGGAAAAGAAAATGGCGGGAAACGGGCGGCGTTTGGTACTTTGGGGCCTTGATCCGCATTATAGCCGGGTGGCTTTGGGTCTGGGCATTTGAGGCCGTTTGCCTCTGCGTGGAATGTAGACTTTGCTCGAGAAATAGACATGCCCGGATGAAACAGTAACATCAGGTCGGCAAGTCCTTTATTGCTTGCTGCCATAGTACCTTGTGCTAATTGTACAAGTACTTGTCTGTCGTACAGTTTTTAGGTCCTTCAACGCCCTTTCAAATGGTATCATTAATCATCCCTTGCCGTACGCCACTGCGGCAAACTGTTTGTTGCCTATACGTATAATCCAACTAGAAACAGATCTGCGAGGTCCGCGTTATTTACAGCCCCTCTTTGGAGTACTCTCATGCTGTGCTGCCGCCGCCTTGCGAAATCATGGTGGCCGGGCCGTCTAGGAACTTGAAGTGCTCAATCGCAATCTGGCAGTTGAGCATGGCGGCGTTGAACCTGGCCTCTCCGGGTGGCAGGATGACCATGAGGTAGGTATTCGTCGTGAACTTGAGGATGAAGAGGTTGAAGCGCGTGCCGGCCTTGTGCTCCATGCGCACGAACTGCTCCGCGTTGCGCGGGGTGCCGGTGAAGCGGCTGATGGTCTGCTTGAAGTGCTTCATGATGTTGGACATGCGCTCCAGCCTGTCCTCGGTAGGGTTCCGCTGGCCTTCTTCCGAGGTCCAGGACGAGACGGCGAGGAAGGAGGTGCGCTCGAAGAGAAGGAGCTCCTCTGCCTCGATGGCGACGCCGAGGTTGGCGAGGTTTCGTTCGATCGTGGCCAGGTTGGGGACGAGGTCGTGGATGATGCTCGCCCAGGCCTTGTAAAGGCTCTGGTCCCAGATGCTGGTGGCGAAGGGGGTGATGTCGAAACCGCCGGCGGGGGGCGCGGTCGAGGGGCTGGTGGGGTCGTCGGCGGCGTCTGGGTGCTGCTGGTGGAGGTAGCCGATGCTGTTTGCGTACTCTGCGGTGCGCTGGCGGACGACGCGGACGCGGTCGTCGTAGACGGATTCGCGGTGGGCGGGGACGACGAGGTCCATCTTGTGGATGAGGACATAGATTTTGGCGCCCGGGGAGAATTGCAGGAGGGCGGAGATGATGGAGACGTAGGTTGCGAGGTCGCGGTCAATGTCGCGAGACTCAATATCGAAGACGTAGATGAGGACGCCGACGTTGGAGAAGACATGGACGCGCTGCTGAGAGAGGTAGTTTTCCATAAAGGCCTCTTGGCCGCCGCAGTCCCAGAGGTTGAGGGTGAGGTTTCCGAGGAATTTGACATGGGAGAGGTCGATATCTATCGTTGCCCCGCTGTTTGATATTATGATTAGCCTCTATACGGAAGGCATGGCTAGAGTTACCACCAGTAACAGAGGAACAGGACTTACAGTCTCCGGGTATCACGGGCAATATAGTTGCTAAAGATGATGCTTCGCATGCTCGACTTTCCCGAGCCACTCTTTCCCATGAGCAGGACCTTCTTCTTCTTGGGCTTCTTGACTTCAGCCAAGGGCGTGTTGCCCGGGCCATTGGTGTAGCCGGCGTCAGCCATGTCGTGTGTAGATTATCTTGCTGTGCTCGCGATCTGGAGAGCTATCCAGCACGTGGTGAGGAGGGGTTCGTGGATTGGGTGTGGGTGGTGTTCTGCAATTGGGAATTTCGGTGTCGTCGGATTCTTGGTTACACGATCCGTTGTCGGGGAGTCTTGAGGCTTGCGTAGAGATCGAACACCTTTAGAGACCAAAACGAGTGACTGGTATGCGGTGCTAAAGAAGATGGCTCGATAGCGATTTAGTTTGTGTAGCCTGGTTGCGATGTTGGAGTGCTCGAGGGATTGAATGTTGATCATGACCGCCTATGGGATGGGCTCCCGCGACCTGATTTCCAGGAGCCGCGCAGTACGTACCTTTAGGTACCTTGACGGTGACCTCCAGGTGAACCGGAGCTTGCGCAGTCCGATAAGATAAGCCGCTGCCTGAGGTGCCCTGTGAGCCCCCTCCACCAACACGACGGCTGAGTGCTGCGGGACTTCGCTTTTGCCATCGCTCAGTTCTCCAACTTTCAGCCCCAGGTCCACTCGTTCATCCCATCCATCTCTTGTTTTACCCGCTGAGGAATACGATGGCGCGGGACCATCGAAGCCTCTCATCCTCGCTGCCGGATTTTGACACAATTTCCTACCGATCCTGGCGTAACTTGCAAGTTCAAGGCGTGCGCATCCAACACTGAGAATGCCATCACCGGAACGAGTGCGACTTTGTCGTCGATGATACCAAGAACATCTTGACTTACACCAATGTCGAGCTGTCTGCCAAGGAATCTCGTCAATGGGACAATGGGTGACACGAAGGACCACGAAAGCGCAAGATACGCATCGGCTCAAGGTGCCCGAAAAAAAGTCTATGCCGGCGAAGACGACATTGTGTAACGGCGCCTTGCTGGGCATTCTCGACAGAGGTCGGCTTGACAACCATCGCACGCCTCCCTCGCGACACCACCACCCATGATCTGATCATCAGATATGGCGGAATCAGACTTTTCTTATGCCCACGGGCCACGGGACATAATCTGTCATCGAGCGATGCAGGTCTTGGTTGCTGCACCTCTGCCACAGAAGTCAACTTCGTCATCTGGAGGATGAATCTCGCTGGCAAAGTTGCCCTGCACATGGTCTATGGTGCGTCGAGGCCCAGCCATCGAGGGAGTCCAACCTCTTCTATTGTGTCGTGCTTAATGGAAGGGATATGCTAGAGCCTAGCAGTCCAATGGTCACTGGCTTCACTGGCAAAGCTGTCGAAAAAGGGACTGTTTTGGGGTGCCACAGATGCCCCGCCGCAGGCTGGATTCTGAGACCTTGTCTTGGTTGTCGACCCTTAGACTCCCGTCTTAGTTCGACTCGCTTCTCCCTTCGACTTCGGGCCAATGAGTGCGATGCAGTCACCGAGTCTTGGGATCCCGTCTTGCGCATCAGTGTCTGAAATGATTTTGACTAACGATGGGACTAGTGACAGGTTGTCTGTTGGATCCGATTCGTGCCGTCCACCCTCTTGAGCATGTTCTGCATGTTCATCCCTCCAAAGCATGAAGCTGCCGGCGTACACGAAGCGAGCACATATGACTGTTCAGGTCCCCCACCAGGCTGGCCCTGGTATTTGCTGCTTCGTAAATTTGGTTTCAATGTACACGCTGTTCGTTTCGTGGTTCGTCGCGGTTCTTTTCTTGGACGAGCCTTTCTTCATAGGCATAGTTGTTGCTTAGTTGTGACATCGGTATTTTACGCAGGTGATCTTGAACCTATGTTCAAGACGCGAGACGGAAAACAATAGGGATAGGGACAAGAGACCATCACAGCATCTCCAACATGAACCCCCTGCACGCGCATCCGCAGCAGATCCCGCCACGCCGGCCGGAACACCCATCCAGTAGCCGATCACGCGGAACAAGTGCGCCAGGTCAAAGAACCAGAGTCGAAACGCAGTACCGCCCACCACTGCCAGTCAACCGACCTACCATTCGATCAAGGTATACCTCGCCAGAAGATGCACCAAAGACTGCTGTGCCGCCGGTCCCACTTCAGCGGTCGAGTGCCTCCTCGGGACGCGTCTACAGCTCGTCGACGAGGCCATTTGACAGAAGCCGAAGCCCGGTTATGACGCTGCGCATCCTGTCACATAGCAGAGAAGGACATCGAGACAAAAAGTGTCAAAAGGAGGACCAAGAGAACCGGATGGTCCACGACTCCTGGGAGTTTCCCGTTCCGCCACGGGGCCTCGTACGATCTGGGAACGTCAAGCAGACCTCACCCAAGCGCCGACGCCTGCCGCTGAGAGACTCGATTCTCTTAAAACGCAAAGATTCCTCTGATTCCTCCAAAGCTGGCGGCGTAGAGACGTCAGCTAGTACACCTCGCAAAGCTCCGCCATTGTCGGAGCCACAGACACCGTCTAGGCCGACGCACTCCATGAGCATGCCAGTGACACCATCAAAAGGGAGGATGTCGGACCTGCCTAGGTATGCGTGCCTATCGAGTTTACCACTTTTAACGTCGGCCAGCTAATTAGTGAACAGGCTTGGAGCCCGTCCCAAAGATCAACAACTCAGGGAGGGTCACTCACAAAATCAACCTGCACGTCTACCGCCAAGAGACTCCAATCTGGAAAGCTACCGCAAGGATCTCAAGGCGTCAAATGATGCTCTGCCGGATGGTGAGAAGCCGTTGGTGTCTCGTATCTGTTCCATGATCTTGGACGAGGAGTTTGGCGCCGGCGCCGACAGATCCTCGACGCCCCTCAAGGTCTGGGACACCGTAGCACGATGTCTCGAAGACATCTCTCGCCTTGCACAGACAGGAGTCGCTAGCAGTGGGAGCGGAGGGCCTGCCCAAGCTCGTCTGGCTCTGGAATCGAACCCGGCCCAGGAGATGACAGGCAGAGCTGGTGGTCAAACCAAGATCGCTGGGACAGACGAGCGCAACACAGAGTCCTCCAAGCAAGATACAAGGTCCAGCGGGGGGTCATCGATTGTTGACTACTATGCCTCGAATTATCAAAAAGAAAGCAGTAGCCAGGGTGGGTTGCTGCCATGCCCTTACAGGCTGCGTAATCCGGCACGATTCAACGTCAATGACAAGTGGCTGTGTGCTAATGGAAGATGGAAAGACTTTGCAGACTTGCAGTATGTATCATGCCATGGTCGGAATCAGAAGGGCTACTTACTTGTTTCAGGAAGCATATCGCAAAGGATCATAAGCGTTGCGGCGATGCTCACCTCTTCCAGTGCCCGCGGTGTGAAGATGGTTTCTCGGAGCCCAATGCATTCAAACAACACTTGATGCTCCCAAGAGAGCAAATGTGTGAACCACGATCTGAGGGTGATTCTGAATGGACCGATCCAGAAGACGGCCTCAGCAGTGCGAAAGCCCAGAAACTATCTGAACAGACAGGCAACAAGGTATTCGACTCCTGGGATGAGTTGTGGAAGTGGCTATTCCCTCTGGACAGAGTGGTACCAAAGCCTGGTGAGTATTACCGGACTCATGAATGCAACCAGATTCACTGACAGATTTTAGCTGCTTTACCCGCCGTAGAGCTGCCGCTGGTAGAACAGGAAGTCTTTGCTGCCGGCAACATGTCGAACCTGAAGGCTAGCTTGGAGGAGCGCCTTCGCTTCCTCGCCTCACAATCGGCCGACAGCGGCTCGTTTTCCGCGCAGATACCTGTTATCACTGCGTCCCTGTCACTGGATGTTGAGGCGCATCTCAGGAGCGTGTTCATCTCATGCCGTAATCAGCCGCCTGTCCACACCGGAAAGTCGTCAGCGTCAGTGGACACAGCGACTGGCCGACCACGTAACCTGTCATCTGCGTCCAGCTCCAGCACCAGGAGTCTCCAACGGTTCGCTCAGCGTGGCCCTACCATTGCCGTAAAGGAGAGCAAAGGTGCCGCGTGGGACGGCCCCAGCCTTGATCGTCAACGTCAACGTCAGAGAAGCAACAGCGACGAAGCGAGGCGCGAAAAGCTGACGGGGGCCGCGACGCTTCCAGTCCCAACAATGCTCACGATACCATTCCCTCGCATATCAGCCTTGACAGAGCACTCTGATGTAGGGCCCAGCCCAGTCTCGGAACACGACACCTCGCCGAAAGCCCACTCGGACGCCGAGTACTCTTCGGGCGTCGAGTCAACGCCGAGCAGCGCGGGCGGATACCGGGAATCCAGCAACAGTAACACGACAGCAGACATTAGGTGCAGCAAGTGCAACATGAGAGAGAGTCTTCGACCGGGCGAGGACATTTTCTCAGACAAGCGCCACTTTAGCAGTTCCTCAGCTGCAGCGCAGGAAATACTGAAGTCGACGTGCAGGTTCTCCGACTCCGGGATTGGGATCCTCTGCAAGAGCTGCCGGATGCTCGAGGAGCTGATTAGTTCGTACTCGCGGGCTTCATCTCAGGCGTCGGCCAAGTCTGAGCGACTAAGCCTGCCGATGGCTGGTGGTAATGGTGGTGGTACTGCTGCTCCTGCCACCGCGAGGAGTACCGCCACGAGCGTGACCACTAATACGAGCCTGAATACGGCCCCAATGATGGTGCCGCCGTTCTCGCCGAACCCGTCTGTCTCGGTAGATGAGAGCGAGGAGGAGACGCTGTTTGATTTGATCCTCGACTCGGCGACGTACCTGGACGCGGACGGGCAGCGCAAGACGGAGGTGGTGTCGCCCATGTTCCCGCCGCCGCAGATTGGGTTTTCAGAGTACGATCGATATGGGGGCCACGGCGGTAATTGGTTTTGACTCTTTGCCATTTTGCTCTGCTTCTTCTTGGGATGTTTCTTTTGTTCTTCATCGGGTCGGGGGCACAGAAATAGAGCGGTGTTTGGTGTTTGGGAACCAGCGTCGCGCACTGCTTTCGGTTTCAGCCGTTTGGAAGGAAAATTGGTTGATTATTCCCCATATGTTATTATTTGACCATAAGCTTATGGTTTGGTGTTTGCTAGGTCATGTGAGATACCGAGGCCGCTATCATGACACTGTAGATACCCACGATATTCGTGTGGTTTTGTTTTTCGTCTCCCTGAATACCACAGTTCTACTCGTCATTTGACAGCATAGTAATCATTGAGTAGAGCGAACAGGTGCTATCACCACATGACCACGAACAGAGCTTCTTGGGACTCTGGATAGGTATTTACGGTGTTGTATGAAACCTGGGGTTGGATGCCCGCCGTGTCCGAGCAGAGGATCCGTCAGCCCATGTTCCTGGCCAAGAATGCAGGTGCTGCTCGACGATCTGCACCTGCCGTCCCCGCAATTTTAGTTCAGTCCTGTGCGCAACGAAGGAAAGAAAGTATCGTGTAAGTCGTCTCTCTCGTTGAGGAGCTTCGCCGACAGCCTCCAAAGCAATTGATCAACGGGATAGAGAATGGCATAGTTTGGAGATTCCCTTTGTCAAGTGTTACTTCTCACATTCCCATACAATTTTCCAACAGCAGCGCTAGGTACAGCAGTGAAGCTAGTGATGGGAAGACTTGCTGTGGTACACTCCAGACACACGAGACTAACCGCATTAGCCAATTCATCGGATCGGGACGCCCAGTGACGTCGGAGAACAAGGGGTAAACCGCCCTACCGCGGGGTAGACGTCATCCTTACAGCACAGCTTTAGAGGCAAATTGGGGAAGGAAGGTACCTCAGCACGCAAGCACAGCGAGGCAAGGTAGCTCCGACTCGGAGCTTCCAGCTTTCAGATGTAAGGGCAATTCGGAAACATGCCACCAGAGCTCGTTCCGGAGCTTCCCCTCCTCCCTGTTTAATACATGTGCCATTCAAATACTGTTTAGTACCTACCTTTTCCCCTTCTCTTTTTCTCTCCCTTTCATTTGAGAGCTTTATTGAAGGTTTCTTTGCTTCTGTCGTACAAGATCATTGAACCCAATCTACGATAATCCAAAGCACAATGACGGACCGAGGAGAGGGCTACAATGCCCGCCTAAGCGTCAACACCAACGAACTTCCCACGCCACAACACTTACCCGTGGCATCGGGCGCCGAACAAGACCGGTACGGTGGCTGGTTCGGTGGCAAAGCCGATAAGGCTACCGAGAAGATTGAGCATGCCGCCGACAGACTGAAGGAGAACCTCCCCCGCGGCGCCGGCGCCGAACAAGAACGCTATGGAGGCTGGTTCGGTGGGAAAGCTGACAAGGCCACCGAGAAGCTCGAGAACGCCGCGGACAGGATCAAAGAGAACCTGCCCCGAGGAGTCGGTGCCGAACAAGACCGCTACGGAGGCTGGTTTGGCGGAAACAAGGGAGACCAGGCTGCCGAGAAGCTGAGACAGAACCTCCCGCGCGGTTCTGGGGCCGAGCAGGATCGCTACGAGGGCTGGTTTGGCGGCCACGAGCTTCCTTCTGTCGAGAAGCTCGGCGAGAAGTTGCCGCGTGTGTCTGGTGCCGAGCAAGATCGGTATGATCGTTGGTTCGGTGGTAACAAGGGGCAGCCCGCCGGCACTTGGGTCAAGGAGCACTTGCCCAATGCCTCGGGCGCCGAGCAGGACCGGTACGCTGCGCACTGGGAGGGCGTGGTTGACCAGGTCACGGACAAGATCAAGGAGAAGCTACCTTCCGCCGCCCAGGTAAACGAGAAGCTGCCAAAGGGGACTGGCGCAGAACAGGATCAGTTTGGAAGTTGGTTCGGAGGCGACAAGTTGCCGTCTGCCTCGGAAATCAAGGACAAGATCCCAAAGACGTCTGGTGCTGAGCAAGATCGCTTCGGTGGCTGGTTCGGTGGCGACAAGCTGCCCTCCGGATCCAAGGTCAACGAACACCTCCCTCGCGCCTCGGGAGCTGAGCAGGACCGCTTCGGAGCCCACTTTGGCGGTAAGGCCGGCCCCGCCGCAGAGGGAATCTCAAGAAGACTACCGAGGGTATCCGGTGCCGAACAGGATCGCTACGGCTCGCACTTCAGCCTTCACCCCAGCAACCCCGTTAATGCTGCCACGACATCGACTCTCGGCCTTGTACAAAACGCCCTGCTCCCTTCCTTTGGCCTCCACGCCGGCCTGAGCACCGTAGTCTACGCCGTTGCGCGGTACACCGATCGCGCAGAAGCAAAAGACTGGCTGTGGCCCTCCGGCCAAGTCGCCAACGCCTGGTGGACCGCCATCGGCGCACGCGTCGTCCACGACGGACTCTCCGTCCCCTCGGCATGGAACTCCCTGGGATACACTCAGAAGCTTCTCCTCACTGGTGTCAGTGCATGGGGTGCCCGTCTGTTCTACCGCATCGCCACCCGTAGCGTGAAGCGCGGCAAGGACGACGAGCGCTACGTTGCATTGAAGAAGAAGGATCCCAAGTTCTGGGACAAGGCCTTCTTCAGCATGTTCTTGCCCGAGGCGGCGCTGCAGGCGCTCATTGCTTTGCCGTTCACGTTGCCCTTCCGCGCGCCGTTGACGAGTGCCCGGTCGTCTGCCTTCACCGAGTTCCCCGAGACGTTCCATAGCTTGGCCGTCTTCCTCTTCACTGCTGGTCTCGCACTCGAGACTATTGCGGACAGTCAGCTTGAGGAGCACTCTAGTAAGAGTAAGGAGATTAACCGCGAGGGCGTCTGGAGCATCGTCCGCCACCCCAAGTAAGTGCCCCCTGATTCTAAACTTCTGTCAATGAACCGGGAAAGCTAACCAACCCTAGCTACCTTGGCGATGCTCTCGTTCACCTCTCCTTCCCCGTCCTTCTCTACAGCGCCGGCATGCTGCACCCCCTCGCTGCCCTCGGCCCTATCGTCAACTACATTGTCCTCCGCTACCTCGGCGGCGATAAGGTTACTGAGGCCAGCCAGGAGGAGCGCTACGCCAAGGAGAATCCGCTCAAGTTCCAGCAGCTCCAGGAGTACAAGCGCGACAAGAACAGCTTCTGGCCCAGTATTGGAGAGTACGATAACAAGTGGGTGTGGATTGTTGCTGCTGCTGGTGCGGTTGGTGTTGTTGCTGAGCGTGGCCTTCTTGCCTACTTCAGGGGTTAGGCTTTCTGAGAGGCGGGTGTAAAACATAAATGTAGTGTAATACTCTGCGATTGGTTGATCAT
>NW_026849239.1:0-36877 GCF_030867785.1 Colletotrichum acutatum | reverse complement strand
CAGCTATTCCAGTCCTGTATGCGGGCCGGCCACTTTCCTCTGCCTTTCCGCAGAGCTGAGGTGGTCATGATCCAGAAGGCCGGCAGGGATGCCTCCAAGCCCGGGTCCTGGCGGCCGATCGCGCTCCTCTCGTGCTTGGGCAAAGGACTCGAGAGACTAATAGCCAGAAGGATGGCTTCTCTGGCGATTGTCGAGCGCATCGTCAGTCCGCAACAGATCGGAGCTCTACAAGGCAGGTCAGCCGTCGATCTGACGACCTGCCTCGCCCACGATATCGAAACGGCCCTCCTAAAAGGGCTCACGGCGACGCTTCTGACTATGGACGTAAAAGGGGCGTTCGACTCCGTCCTTCGGAACCGGCTCGTCATTAGACTGCGTCAGCAGGGATGGCCACACGGCTTGATTAGACTCATCTTCAGCTTCTGCTGCAACCGCATCGCCAGAGTCCGACTGGAAGAAAGCACGACGGAATACTTTCCTCTGTCATGCGGGCTGCCTCAGGGGTCGCCACTATCTCCCATCGTCTTTCTGCTCTACATCGCGGAGATCCTTGAAGACGACCCGGACGCGCGATTCGGGTACGCGGACGACATCGCCACTCTGGCCATCAGCCCCTCCCTGGAGAGCAACGTCGCAATACTCAACCGAAGCGCAGCCGGCATTCTCAGATGGGGCTCGGAGAACAAGGTCTCCTTCGACCCGAGCAAGTGCGAGGTCATCCACTTTACTAGGAAGCACAGCCAGCCAGCGGAGCTGCCAGAGGTCAGGGCGGGGGATTTGGTGGTCAAGGCCTCGACAAATCCTGTACGCTGGCTGGGTGTCTGGTTCGACAAGAGACTGTCCTTCCGGCACCACGTCGACACAAGAGTAGCTGCGGCAAAGAAGGCAGCTCAACACCTGAGGCAGCTTACAAACACAAAGAGAGGACTGCCAGCGGCCGCCGTGCGAAAAGCCGTCGTCTCCTACGTACTGCCGATCGCGCTCTTCGGCGCCGAAACATGGTACGCAGGTATCACGAAGCCGGCTTCGAGACGCCAAGCGGAGACAGACACGAGTCCGCCTTTCCAAGGAAGACCCGTCAACACAGGCCAGAAGGGGCTCGTGCAGAAGATCGACAGCGTCATTACAGCGGCAGCAAGGATCGTTCTACCTGTCTGGAGGACAACGCCAACCAGTAGCCTCCTCCGAGACGCCGGCTTACCGTCAGCCAAAGTCGCCTTAGAAGGCGTCCGTTTACGGGCCGCAGTCCGACTACAGAGGATTGATCGCCGACACCCGCTAGTCGCGCGGCTCTCCCAGCAGGGACAGCAACAGACGAGACTACAACGGACGGCTGAACTTCTGCCAAGATGCGGAAGACCAACGTTCCTCCAATCACAGTACCTGCCAAGCTCACAGGATCAGATAGTAGTTCAATGCAAAGAAGAGGCTGCGAAAGCTTTCGAGCGCTGGCTAAAGACAGTACCGGAAAGCCATATGATCGTCTTCTCGGACGGCTCCAGGGCGACGAACGGAGCCGTGGGGTACGGCTTCGTCATCTACCGAGACTCCAAACGCATAGCGCAAGGGTGCGGCCGACTCGGACTAGCAGAAGTGTTCGACGCCGAGGTCGAAGGGGCGCGAACCGGCCTCAGAAGGGCTCTGCTCACCAATCGCGGTCATCCAATCCACATATGTATCGACAACACCAGCGTTATACAAGGCATCCGCGGCAAGGCGCCGGACTCGTCACAAGACGCGTTCCTCGAAATCCAAGAAGCGGCCAGGATATTTGATATACGGACGCACTGGTCCCCGGGACACCAGGGCATCGAAGGAAACGAGGCCGCGGACCGGCTGGCCAAAGAAGGAACGACACTGCCGGCGCGGATGGGTCAAATGGCAACACTAGCGGGCATCAAGCGGCTTGCAAGGGAAAAATTACAAAGCCAGCACAGGAGATGGTGGTATAAAGAGCGAAGGCCGCGGTACGCGGACTTGGGGCTTGAGGCAGCTCTGTCCAGCCCTCCTGAACTGGCCTTGCCGCGGGCTACGTTACATCACCTGCTGGCGGCACGATCGGGTCACGGGGACTTCGAGCAATATCACCGACGTTTCAACCACGACGACGCTCTAATGATGTGCTCTTGTGGAGAGGCGAAAGACGTGGACCACCTGGTCTACTGTCGACTAACGCTGGCGAGGAGGCAACGGTGGCCGACCCTCCACTCTCGCAGTATGCCCGAGCCCATAGGTCCTATGGGATCTCTCGAGGCCTACTTCAAGAGATTAATCACCGACCCACGAGGCTTCGAGGCCTTTCTCCGCGTGACGGACTTCTTCCAGAAGATCTGTCTGCGGTAGCAGCATCCACACCTAGGTAGATGTGAGTGCGGACTACAAAGAACCTCCCGATTCCAAGGGACGATTTGGGAAAGAATGAAACTGGGGCACCAGCGGGAACCGGGGACAGACAGAACGCGTAGTGGCCACAAGGCATGATTTGGAGGACGATGTAAAGAGACGACGTACTGTAGAGTAGGTAGCCTTGGCTCACGGCCCTCCACGCCATATACCCTTCGGGAGGTCTGCGGTAAGGGCTCTAGCCCGGCCGCCACGGCGTTAAATACAACAACAACAACAACAACAACAACAACAGTGCGCGAAGCCTGAGTAATGTCGCTTGTTGACAACACCTTTGATCAATTGTTCATTTGCTTTACGGAGTAGTTGCCGCCGGTTCTAATTCCCGTGTGCACTGTTAGATGACTTCCAACTCCTAAGAGTCCGTGAAAATACACAAAATGACTTGATAGAGGCGAGGCAATGAAATAAATTCTATCGCTATTTTGCAGCCAGACGACGTCCCATGTCCTCCAACGCATCTTTGATGTTATTGTCGAGATCAAAATTCCACAACTCCTCTGCCTGCGCATAGATCTCCTCGCGTAGCTTATCAAAGTCTTTCCCATGCTCTGTGCGGAGATCGTACAGTTCGCCAGCTCTTCGACTCTCCCGAATAAGCCATTGACCTCTTTCCCGGCGGCTGGCATCAAATGCGGCAAACGCAGCCTCAATCCCTGTACTATTTCGTACCTTTTGGTCTGCCAACAGTGACGCCATTACCGCGGCGTCTTCAACGCAGATTCCCGCTCCGGCACCTTGATGCGGGGTGGATGCGTGTGCTGCGTCTCCAAGAAGACATATACGGCCCTTCGCGAATGTAGGGACCGAGTCATCACCTAGATCGAACAGAGCCCACTAAAAAGGTTGTTAACTCGATACATGAAGGTATAAATGAGGACTGGGAGTGTGTTCATCACAGACATACCCTATCCAGAACTTTCAAAAGCTGTATCGCCTTCTGCATTCGTGGACTGAAAGCTTTAAGATCTTTGATGCAGTCATCTACTGTAGCAGGAAGTGTGAATTGGGTCTGGCTTGGCCACCCCTCAGTGGTTGAGGTGTGAGCGACCAAGTTCAGCATTTTCCCATGAGCCACCGGGTAGGTGACTATGTGTGCATCATTGCAGACCTAATCCATTGTTAGGTGACATTTCCACGATAGACTGTTTTGAGAGTGATCAAGAAAACAACTCACCCACAACCCGGAGGTTCTTGCTTTGTCTGGGCCCAGGATCTCTACGGCTTGGCTCATTGGTATCAAACCGCGGTATGTATACTTATGGGTATAGGTGCACTTCGTAGCTGTATGATCGTGTCCTATGACGATACCTCTTGTGTGCGATTTGATCCCATCGCATCCGATTATTCCATCGGCCTCAGCGGTTGATCCGTCTCGGAAGATCATTCGAAGCCGTCTGCCCGCTTCTTCTGGCTCCTCAATGCTTTCCAGCTCCTTACTGTAATGTATCATGTCATCGGGAACATGTTTGAGTAAGTGCGTCAAGAACTGGCCCCGGTGACAACCCCTAAGTCCTGTGGTAGAATTTCCAAGTGTGAAAAGAACGGTGTCCTCGTTTGCTTCATCCGTACCGTCAAATACCTCCCATCGGAAAGGAGGCTCAGCCACGCTTTCGAGGGCTTCGAGAATCACCAGATCACAAGTTGCCATTGCCCTGAGAGCATTGGGCGAAACTCCCAAGCCGACTCCAAGTTCGGTATAGGCAGGGGCCTTCTCATAGATGACGCAGGGTACATTTCGCTTGGAGAGTGAAATGGCGAGGACTATTCCAGCTATGCCTCCCCCAATAATGGCGATTTTAAATGGTTTTGTTTCTCCTCCCATGATGACGTGATTTCTTTGGAAAGAAAGATAGATGAATGTAAACTGAGGAACGGAAGCAGGAGATGAGTCAATTTAATGTGAATTTACATGAGTGGTTGAGCGTTATTAAGGTTCAAACGGACGTCATACGGACTTCGAGTAAAAAGTTCCCCGCGGTACATCACGCATCTGTCGGCCCCAACTTCACCAATTTGATTATATATCATTCAGTAGATTTATCATAGATCAATGCCTTTGGTTGTGTGGAGTATAAGCTGCGTATTCTTGAGTCGTATTATTTTAGGGGATACATATATAGTCATGTAGATCTGGAGGTATCGTGCTCCAAACGTAGCGCCAATAGTAAGATTGTCTTTCCACATATGATATTAAGTGAATCAGCGTTAAGATCAGGACAATCAGTGCTTGGGTACAGATATTTCGATGTCTCTTACTTGCGTATCTACCCATATTCCCATCGAATAGCAGACCAGGTCATCCTCTTCGGCATTGCTGATGCAGTTACCAAACGTGTGGCAGTGTTGAGATAAAGTTCTTCACCTCTTCTTAAGGTTCCCTACCCCTGTTGGTAGCGTGGGGTCGTGCTCTAACTTGAACCTTGCTGAAACTTACCAGACCGGATTGATTGTTGATGCCCACTCCATCGATGAATTGGTTGGATGAGAACTTATAATGCTGCATGTTCTTTGTCGGCAAATGGGATTTATGACCATATACTCCTGCTAAAGTTCAACACCAACTTCATCATTACCGCGCTGCTTTGAAGATTTAAGACCGGTGCGAATCTGACTTCTTTCCCATGTTCTCGTCCATTTCTCAAAATCTCACCGGGATCTTTGCCAAATGCCATCATCAACTACAATGTGAACAGTGTTGTGTCTCTACTTTCTCCCTTGAGGCTTTTGTTGGCTCTTGTGAGCATAATCTTCATGATTACGCAGGTGACAATACTCAAGGCCGATGAAGCCATCATGAGCAAGTTGGCCATAACATATCGAGGTCCATCATTCGATGGAAAGAAGTAGGGGCTCCAGACATTGCCTAGTTGGCTGAGCAGATTAATGATGGCTGTTGCACACGCCCTCTTCTCTGGAGTTTGGTTCAGCGTGGAGCTAGCCCATGAGAAGACCATGGCATTTGAAGAAAAGCATCTGGATCGTTGTATCAGCTTGATTTGACTTCCTCGGACACAGAATGTGTTCAACTCACCCGCAGATGTAAAGGAATGCAGCAAAATAACGAGCGACTATGTTGACCGTGGAGACCGAAATTATGAACCCAACACATGCGACGCCCTGTGGCACGGAAATGTGGAAGCCGCGCTCTTTAAGACGATCGGAAGACCAAGCTGTCGTGAAGGCGACAACAGTGGCAAGAAGGTACGGCGGCGCCGTCAGAATGAGGGTCAAAGTGTTGCTACCAAGCTTGAAGCCCTTGACGATCGTGGGGAAGAAATTGTTGAAGCCATAGGCTGAGTGATTCGCGGTCAGCATTACCACCTGTTTTGCTGCTGTGTCAGTGTACCGTTGGGCATATCTGTGCATACTATTGTCTCTGCAAATTCCGGCGTGACTTACAAATACCCAAGTAAGGGGGTCTTTGATGGCAAGTTTTAGCCCGTTCCAGACACTCGAGTCTGCCTCTGGCAAAGAAACCCGATCACGTCGAATACGCTCAACTGCCACTCTTTGCTCAGCATCTGTGAGCAACCACTTGGCAACGCCCGACTTCTGTCCAGGGAAGTCAGGAAGCAGCACGAAACCTAGAAGCGCTGCGGTAAAACTTCCAGCTCCTTCGATGATGAACAGCCACTGCCAACTAGCAATGCCCCTTGCGCCCTCGAGGCCCGAGAGCACGCCAGCAGCAATAAGTCCAGAGAATGCCGTGGCTAGGAGGACTCCAGAGTATAAGACAGCAGTGCGCAATGCTAGCTCTTTGCATGGATACCAGCATGATAGAAGAAACATGGCTCCGGGGAAGAACGGGGCTTCCGCAATGCCAAGAAAGAATCGTATGACAAGAAGGTGGGTGTAATTTCCAGCTCCAGCCGTGGCAGCTGAGACGATAGACCACAATGCTGTACAGGCAGGGATGTATGTACCGGGTCGTGTTCGAGTTATGAGCATGTTACTTGGTGGATGTCAGTACTTCAGCGTGGATGGGCAGAATTCCAAGCACGTCTCTCTTACCTGGGAAGCTGCATCAACATATAGCCTATGTTCAGAATAGAAACAGCAACGTTGAATTGGTTCCCAGTCAGATTAAGATCCTTCTCAAATGAGCTCAATCGGGCTTGACTGTTACCAGTTACTGTTAAAGACTGACCAATGTTGTGTGAGTCGATGGTTAAGAGAATCTTACGCAATGTTGTTTCGATCAAGATAGTTGAAAAGATACAAGAGCCAGACCTAGAAGCTGTCAACCTTTGTACTGTATCTCAAGCTGCTGTTTCCAGACGACTGACCATAGGGACGAGTGTATAGTCGAGTTTCTTCACCAAACTCTTCTCGTGGGCAATGAATTCCTCCTCTGCCATGCCAAAGTTGTTATCAGTGACATCTTTCTCAAGGGCAATATCCTGCTCTTGGAAGGCGTGTAAATCGTCGATATGATCGGAGCTGGCTTGCATTGTGTCAGTCTTGTCCGTGGATTTACCAATAGCCATTGTCGTTGGTGTTGAAGCTTGTGATCCCCAATGATAAAATTTCGGAAAATCCGAATAGGAAAGGGAAGATGAAAATGATCAAGGAAACTACTTGCAGGTGCGACATTTATCCAAAGCCTCTTACTGCAAGAACAAGAGGATGCATACTAGTTGAAATATCGCGGCGTGGTGTTTGGTGACGAGGGGTTTTAAGTTATGTCTTTCCGAACATCAGCATCACTTTTCAGACACACCCCAAAGGAAGACACCAATAGCTGTTTGTTCTGATTGTCGAGCAGCAAGACGGAAACCCCAGAATTACCCCGCAGACCCTCAATCTAACCCCAGGTTCTAACCCGGTAGTAGAGTATCAGTACAATGGTCGGCCTGAAGCTATGAGGATTACACGCCCAGGCTGTTGTTCTACTTCCTGCCAGCATCCAGCCAATAGGCAGCCACGCAATCGAAAGATTCGGGTGTCTGCCATGCCAGTATAGACAGAAAAGTCAAGTCGTTTGATAGTGGGCTTCTCCGTACCTGTCTCGGGCTATTCCAGCCATTGCTAAAGCTGGTAAAGGTCATCTCGGAACAGTTTCAACCCTTCAGTCTCTTGCGTAATGGAATAGTCCGTGGCTTAGCGGAACAGTCCGTCACATGGGAAAGTCCAGTCTCATTTTCCCGGACTACTCCGTGAAACTGCAGATTTGGTATTTGCCATTATGAAGTTCGCGAAAAAGCCCGCCATAAGACACGTAGAACCGTGAACATCCATTCCTTTCCAGTGCAACATCCCGTCGGATATGGCGGAGTCCATAATGCTGAGGATGTGGTGAGGCGGGACATCATTGACTCACGATTTGCTCCACTTGCAAACTTCGCACAATATTCTCTCGGTCAATAGTACCTTATCATGAATGTGACATTAGTAGAGAACCCAAGAGTTATCATAGTGATGACCACAGCACACGTCCGAGCATAAGTATGTAAAAGTTCCTTTGGTTTTTATGATATCAAGAAGAACGCTATGCAGAACAGAATGTGACAGTATATCATATGACCCCTTTAGGGTCTCGGTGCCTAACACCGACAAGGTATCATCATGCTTCGCCACGAACTGCAACGCGCTTGATGTGGTTGAGCGCACTCCCCGCCCGCAACCATTCAATCTGATTGATTTCGAAACTGTGATTCAACTTGGCCGTCCATCTGGAGCCTTGTAGGGTGATGACCTCCATGGTCACCTGCTTTCCGGGCCGCAAATCAGCATCTTCGACGTCTACGAGCGTGATTTGGTCCCCTTTCTGTATTTTGCCGTAGTCTGCGGGATCACTGAACGTAAGCGGTAACATGCCCTGCTTCTTCAAGTTCGTCTCGTGGATTCTAGCAAAGCTCTTGGCAATGACGGCAACACCACCCAGATATCGCGGCTCCAGCGCAGCATGTTCTCGCGAGCTTCCTTCGCCGTAATTGTCGTCTCCGATGATGCACCACCTGATGCCGGCGCTCTTCATGCTTCTCGCAGCTTGAGGCACGGGTTTGGTTTGGCCATCAACCGGATCCATGGCTTTACCAATCATGTTCAATGAGCTAGCGTCGGCTAAGAAGTCGTTGGTGGCTCCGAGGAGCATGTTATTGCTGATGTTCTCCAGATGACCCCGGTACTTGTACCAAGGACCGGCGGGCGAGATGTGATCTGTTGTACATTTGCCACGCACCTTGATCAGGATGTTCATGCCACACGCTTTGCCGACTTGCCATCGGTCAAATGGTGTCAGGAGCTGGAGTCTGTCGCTGGAAGGGAGGATGTTGACTTTCAATTCCGTTGTATCCGATAGTACAGGAGGTTGAAAACGGTCGGTGCCTGGAGAGAAGACGACCGGGAGCTCGGCAGCTCGAGGGGGCGTGAAACGGAACTTCTTGGGAGCACCACATGGACCGGGTATGGGGATGTCATCAGTCATGGGGTTGAACGTGAGATTGCCAGCGAAGGCAAATGCTGCGGCGAGCTCAGGTGATGTGACAAAAGAATGAGTGGCAGGATTGCTGTCATGGCGACCTGTGAAGTTGCGGTTGAAGCTGGAAATAACCGAGTTCTTTTCGGCATTCTTTACATCGACGTCTTCCCGATCCCATTGTCCGACACATGGGCCACAGGAATTACTCAAAACAACTGCTCCAGCTTGTCTGAGCGTATCGAGAATCCCTTCCTCCTCTGCCGTGGCACGGATTTGCTCACTTCCTGGGCTAACCAGGAACCGAGTCTTTGTCTTCTCCAGTCCAGCTTCCCTGGCTTGAACGACGAGATGGCGAACCTTTTCTAGATCTTCGTACGAGCTATTCGTGCAACTCCCGACTAGGCTGCAAGAGATGTCTGACGGCCATGAGCTCTCGCTGACATGTCGTTTGAATTGAGATAGTGGGTGTGCTAGGTCCGGGGTGAAGGGGCCATTAATGTGAGGCTCAAGGGTAGAGAGGTCTATCTCGATTATTTCGTCGTAGTAGCGGTCGCAACCCTCGTCTCCAACTAAGAGTGGCTGTTTGAAAATATCGGCATAGTCGGCGATATTCTTCCGCTTTGTGGCTGATAGGTATCGTGACATGGCTTCAGAGTAGGGGAACACGCAAGACGTTGATCCAATTTCGGCAGACATGTTGCAGACGGTTGCCATTGCCGTAGCTCCCAGCGTTTCGGTGCCTGGACCAAAGAACTCAATGACTTTGCCTTTACCTCCAGAAACAGTGAGGATACCCGCAAGCTTGCAGATTATGTCCTTTGACGAGCTCCATCCCTGGAGTTTGCCGGTCAGGCGCACGCCGCAGACCTTTGGACAGACGAGCTCCCACGGCATACCAGACATTGCATCGACAGCATCAGCCCCACCGACACCGATACCTAGCATGCCCATTCCTCCGGCATTCGGTGTGTGCGAGTCCGTGCCAATCATGAGGCCACCTGGAAAGGCGTAGTTCTCGAAGATGGTTGTGTGTATGATTCCCGCTCCTGGCTTCCAGTACCCGATTCCGTATTTCTTCGTCGCACTGCCGAGAAAGGCATACACCTCTTCGTGGTCGCTAGCGGCGCGGGCGAGATCCTCCTTGTCACCTTTCTCGGCAACGATCAGGTGGTCGCTGTGTACGGATGTCGGAACTCTGACGCGTGGAAGACCAGCGCTAATGAACTGAAGCAAAGCCATTGTTGCTGTGGCATCGTGGCATGCTACTCGATCAGGTCGCAGCCGCAGTATCGTCTTGCCTCGATGTATTTCGTCGAGCGACCACCCATCTTTGCCGGAGACTAGGTGGCTGTATAGGATCTTTTCGGAGAGCGTCAGGGGTCGTTTATTGGACTTTTGCAAGTCATGAAGGGCATGGAGTCGCGATCCATAATCCAACGGGTTGTACTAGATCATAGTCAGACTCATTGCATTGGTTTTGACAGGAGCTATGCAAAAGACTTACCGGCTCCAAAGGACTTAACGGAACTTGTACAGATGCGGCTGGAGTTGCAAAATGTCTTCTCCATGCTGCGTACGAAGATTGTTTGAATGAGGAGCTTCCTTTTGACCTAGCTGCCTTCAACAGCGCTAACGACATGACTGCGGATTCTATGCCTCAGCACCAGTCTAGACACACTCCAAGGGCACGGCATCTTTTTCATTCTCCTTCCACTCGTACTGCGGTTCCAAACGGTGCTGGTCATTGCGATGCCATGAACAATTCGTAGCAGCTTCTGCTTCAAGTTCGAACAGTCCAAAGGCCTGGGTAGCTCCGTCTAAAGCTCCAAAGTTGGGGTATACACGGAGTAGTCCGGGAGCTGAGCAAGATCCAAAGACGGACTACTCCGTCTAACACCAAATCCGAGTCCAACCCCCGGAGCTACCCGTATGGATTACTCTCGTAGTCTCGTAGCCCAACTGATAGCGCATTCAAGCAACCTGGATCCGTCCAAGTCTCGGGAAATCCCAAGACGGCGGTGACGAGTGCCTAGCTGCGTCATCGATATCCCGGGTTCGGGAAGTTCGCAATGTCGTAAGGGTCGCTAATGCTAGTCAAAGGAAAGCTCCAGCTGAATTCAGACTTGTCAAAATCGGCAAGGAAAGTCTCAATCTCCGGAACATAGTCATTCGTTGTTGAATGGAATGTAGGGTCGGAATAGACTCCTTGCCAATGTACCGGGTCGTGGGCATTCGGTAGCTCCATGGAGGCTCCCGCCATCTGGTGCCAGGGTGCGTCAGCGCCGTTGAGTGCTATGTGGGAAAGGTCGGACTGCTGCCCAGTTGCGTCATATACAGGTGCTCCTTCTGAGTTCTCAATCGCAGTCTCTCCGTCTTCGGAGCTGAGAGGCATGAAGAGTCGGGGATTCTTTGATGGCATATTGCCGGTGTAAAGTTTGCGGACTGTGAGGTCGACAATAGCCCCAAAACTCCTCTGTCCCCTTTTGACGGACGGCCACCATTCCCCACCAACTGCCAAAAGACCCGAACAAGCGCGTAGACTTTTGGAAAGGTCGGCTGTGGACGCGCTTTGACGGACGACGGAGCACGTCCAGAAAGAGTAGATCAGCGTCGCCCCGGCCGCGAAGATGTTTTGGACCGTTCGCCATCCATGATGGAGACCTTGCATGTCGTGCAACATTTGATAGTCCTGCAGAATGGACGAAGCACTGTTGAAGCACACTTGGAGAGACTCGGGAGGAGGGTTTCGAATGACCTGCGAAGGCTGATAGAGCATCACCATCGTGGTATGATACTTAATCTTCAGCTTCAGCTTCCAGATGCGACGCTGTCGGTGGTCAACACCTGGGAAATCAAAAGATTCTTCAGACACTTTTCGCCACCAGTTCACGAGCTCTTGTTTGATTCTTCCTTGTTGGTCGGTCGGGCTTTGAGGCATCGAAAACCAGGAGGAGTCGCAGGGCAGATGGTAAAGTTGTTGTTTGACGTCGGAAACCAGTCTATCAAGTTCGAATTGGTGTCGTGCATATTTCAGGACAGCCTCCAAGAACGAGGATGGAATCGGGTTGAGGCTGTTCGTATTGCCTGTGCGTGATGATTGGGGTTCAGGCATCATAATATCGAATGTTTCGTCGCGGAAGCCAAGGGGCCGGCCTTGAATAGATGATATCGATCTACTGTTGTCAGTAAATCATGAAAATAACCAAAGCACCAATCGAAACTTGCCTGTCTAAAGAGTATATAGTGAAGAAAGTCAACCTCTTAATTTGCTGATTCTCGAATTCACTACTTGGCTGGATGGCTGCAGGTGGTTCCCTATGAATTCCTAGTTCTACGCAATGCGCCAATGCAATATGGATGAGCGTGAAAAGGTTGACCTCTGCAGGAGTCAACATGCTGTGTATTATCAGAGTTACCAAAGCTTGAATCGACGACAGAGATATCTGCGAGAAACAATCCTTGGAGAAATGTAGAGCGGCACGGTAGAACCTTTCGGGAGGAAACTCGTAGATCCGCGATCTGATCTTCATGATAGCTGCGATATTGAAGACCATGAAGAGGGTAAAAGCAACAACGGGCATAGGCACCGCTTGCACACCTTGATCGCTCGGGGTGATCTGACGTCCATTCCACCTAAACGCTTGAACGGAACTTGGCCAGCCATTTGGCAAGGGATCTTCCTCCAGCGAGCATTCGAAAGTCGCATACAGAGCATCAAGGGAACTGAGTAGAGATGTCGCTTCTAAAACTGGGTAGTCGGGATGCATCCAACGAATGTAGGTGTGTACGAGTTTGATGGCATCTTCTTTCCTTGGAAGTTCCTGCGCGTAGACGAGCGTCAGCTTTATCGTAACAAAAATGAAGTCTACAGTCTCCTGAGTAGAGAAGAGCTGCGTACGAACCTGTCGTAGGCACACATGCAAGGCACGATTATACTCTTGCGAGACGTTGCTTGATACGGTGCTGTCGTGCCATTCAGATGCTGGCCCCTGGGCTTGGACGTCATCAATCAAAGCAACCGGTGTTGAGCCCGCACTTGAGGGAGACGCCCCAATCAGATTAGTGAAAAGAACACCGGAACTCGATCCCAAGTAGTGCTTTTGATCTGAATCCGAGTTGAGCGACAACATCCCTAAGTTCCTGGCGACCGAGTGTGCACGATCCGGGAACTCTTCGTCGTGGTCGTTGGATCCCGCGGCCTCCGCGGTACGCTTGAGACTGCCTGGTCGCTGCGACCCCAGACTTGGAGTCCCTCCCACCGGCACCGGTTGACTACATCCGCGGCCGGACCGGGGAGACGATGTCGAGATATTGTCCTCATCGTGGTCTCCACCTCCGACGACCACCGATCCTTTCGGGTCCGGAAAGGCGTCTATTTGCGGGCCGCCTGCTATGTCGACGTCAGGTAGCCGCTGTTTGATTATGTCCTCTAGCCATTGAATTCTAGCACGTGCCGCGCTCGCAAAGCTATACGCAGATCAGGATCATCAGCGATGGACTGCTTTAGCCGTCTTTGAGTACCTTGCAGGGCGGATGGGACTCCAGTATGAAGTGCTCAGAATGGAACCAATGAGGACGCAGTAGGGGCCATGGCAATTGTGGCATTCACACTTACTTGCGAGGAACCAACAAGCGCGAGTTCTGACTATCAACATCTAGGCAAGTTTCGCCGGCTTTTGCGCAATTCGTGCAGGCAGGGACTTCTCCGTCGCACTGAAAAGTTGAGAATGAGCAACCCGAACAATTTGAGCCGGAGTAACGCGGCGATGGTCCCAGTCATTGTCCAGGCTAGTAAGACCAAACCCCAGCGCGGGATTTGAGCTGACTGGAGCCACAAGGCAAGTCGGGGATTATGAGAGAGTCTCACCTTTATTCGCCTTGTGCGACAACGACGACAGGCGAGCCGGACCTTCTTGGGCGGGTTTGCCCGTGTAGCCATCTCTGAATATGAAGTTGTCGATTTCTCACGTTCTTGGAAGGTTATGTCCCGCGGTGTGAAGGTAAGCGACCTGGAAGGAATTGACGAGGAAATGAATGGAATAAAGGCATAGCCCCGGGCAGCTCCCGACAATGGCAAGGCACGTAGCTACTAAACAAGCTAGCACTTACGTTAGGTACCAAGTACATTTACTGGATCCCGGGAGGAGTGTTTCTAAGGGGGCTTGTCACGTCACTTTCCGCCCTTTCACCCAACCCCTGACGGGATGTGGCTTGGGCTACTTTTTCGGGATAGACACATAGAATCCGCGGGAAACATACATCAGGCATACCGGGGGAGAATCACATAGAATCATACCAGGGCTCTCAAAAGAGCTACAAGGAGTTTCAGCTACTATTTGAGCCTTCATTAAGACCATGTACAGAGGAGCATATTAGGGAGCAACAATAGCTTACCTTTGCAATGGATACCTTTGGGCACTGCACTTGGTACACTCGGGAAAGACCTAAGCGAGCGGTACAGCGCCTAGGTTTCCTTGGAAGACCTCGGTAGTATGTGGAGAAGCTGGTTTAGTGCCCAATTTGCAAACCTGGATCGGTAAGCGTACATGTACTCCATACTTTTGCATCGGACACTTTGCTAAGTCTAATCAGGGCCGGCGGACACTGGAGTCTGGACGCTGTCACTCGTTCGCCAAGAGCATTCGCAATATGTTCTGCCTGACAAGATGAACCTTGTCAACCCGCCGGCGGTATTCTCGTCGAAGCCTTACGAAGAATTGTTCTTCCGTTAACAGAAGGTTTCGCAGCTATGGTCTCGCTACTGCATGTTCCAAATGACGAGTGGATTCCCTGGGAGTCGGAGATCTGATAGTTTATGGTCCATGGACCCGATGTGGCCTGGAGGCTGGAGTTACCAACAATTATTCAAGCATGAATAGACTCTACCACCCTATCCCAAGATAGCCTATGCCTTGTTTACAGTTTGAACTATTCTGCCGGATAACGTTCGATAGGGCACGGCAGATGGTGGAGCAAATCAGCGTCTTAAAAATGTGCTTCGGGGCATCGGGGAGCACGCGGGCCGTACACCCTCCGTGCACTACACCTTTCGATCGCCTACTCGTACGATTGAATCTACCGTCATCGCACTACAGGCCCTAGTATTCTAGGTAGACTTCTGTTGTTTTGATGTTGTAGCTTCCTGCAGGGACTTGTCACTTCGCTGCCATGCTGCCCTCCGCAACCTCCGGTAGTGAGCTCTGCGATCATTTCGTCATCCTTGATGAGATTCCTCACCTAGGAACCCCCTCGGCAGTTGTTGTCCTCGCGGAATCGCACTTGATGAATCGCCTCCCGACTCGAGCTCGATACATTTGAGACGCAGAACGCACTGGCGATGGGCGTATAAGTAGGCCATAGCATCACAGGGTCGCTCGATTTTACTCCAAGTACGGCTGAGACGAAAATTCCCAGCGGGAAGTGGGATGAACTCAAAAGCTGCATTGTTTATTACGGGATTTCGACGTACTCGGTCGGACCCTCGCTTGGCTTTGTTTGGCATGCGGGAGGATGACTTTATCTGACTCGTGGTGACGGGAATGAGTGCTCCGCCGGATGTAAGTGAGCTTGACATATTACGTCTTTGACCATAGATATTAAGCAGGTACACAGGGCCGGTGGCGGCTGCGCCGGGTATATTTTTCGAATGAAAAGGGGCCGGAGATGTAATTATGCGGCTCCGTGTCGACTCAAAGAGGCCTAGGCGTAAGTCAAGGCAGCACCAGTGGTCGTCTTCTTGTAGCCATGATGAATAAACTAGCAAGCCTTTCGCTGGACATTTTACTAACTAGCATGTGGATTATTGGTTGAATTAGGAATACAGGCCTACCACCGTATCTCTTTTTCGTTATCCGTACTACCGTAGGTTATCCGTTGACCGCTGAAGCTCAATGTAGAGTTTAGGTACAGCTCGGATTAGCCCCAATTTGCTCTTTACAGGCCACCCCTTGTGGCTATTTTAACATACGTTAGAGCGGATGAATTGACACGCAAAGTCCAAAGCTTAGGTTCCAACCCCCAGACCGTAGCGTCAGACAGGCAAGGCAAGGGAGGGGAATGGGGAGCATTCCACGCATCGCGTGGAGTCCACGGTTTCCACGCGTTCCACGGAGACGCTCTGACCAGTCTCCTGTGGATCAGGTTTGTCTTATTACCTACCACCCGTACGGAGTAGTCGTTTCCTGTACCGATACTGACGGAGCAATCCGCCAGCCGGATCCTTCTCAGACGGATAGCTCCTTGGCAGTCACTGTCTCGATTATTCACCTGTAGGCAATTGATGATTTTGTCGCGTGAACGTGTAGAAGATGCGTGTGTGTGTGTCTGCTCTCTCTACCTTACGTAGTGCTGGCATAAACCATCGTCTCCGTGCTCTTGTTACCAGCGCTTGGGGGAACCCGAGTGAAGATGAATATTATATCAATGATGGCGTCGTTGGCTTGGAGAGCCCTCTACGCCGATTAAAGCCACGAGTGCATTACCGCTCACTAGTACTTACAAACGTTCTCGTATCTGCTGATTCCTCCGCGATGCCTCCTTCTGCTACATCGATTGAGGAGAGACAACCCGTTATGCTCCCGCGCGGTGGATGGGATACTCATCACCATATCTTCGAACGTAGGTCTACTTCTCATGCGGAAAAGTCTCTTCTGGGGCCTGATCATCAACGAAAAATCCGCTAACTGAAGCACTTTCGTCATTCAGCCGAATCTTTCCCTTACAGCCCAAACAGGCATCTCACTCCGCCGCCCGCGACGATTGCCGCGTTTGAACAATTTAAAAGAAGCTTAGGCATCACGAGATCTGTACTCGCTCATGGATTGTCCTACGGGAATGACTGCACATCTCTCAAGGCGTTCGTCCCTCGGCTCGGTAGCCAGAAGACTCGGGCCGTTGGCGTTATCGATCCTGAAACGACGACAGACGAGGAGTTACTTGCGATGCACAGAGCAGGTGTCCGCGGTCTTCGCGTGAACCTGTATCAGTACAAAGCTATGGAAGATGTCGAGTTGCAGAAAGTTGCTCTGCGTGCGCATCTGAACAGGATTACAGATCTATCGCTCCCCTGGAGCTTAACGATGACGACGACCCGCACCGAGTTCTGGACCACGCTGGAGCCCTTCGTCCGAGACGTCATAGTCTCGCAAGGCGTCATGTTGATTACAGATCACTTTGCGTTGCTGAAGGCGACAAGTCTACTGCCCAGTGATCATCGCGAGGACCCGACGACCCAGCCAGGCTTTGACGCCGTGATGAGACTAGTAAGGGACGGCCATCTGTGGGTAAAGCTGAGCGCACCGTATCGCATCAGCGACCAGAGCCCAGAATACTCAGATGTGGAGTTTCTAGTGCGCGCATTTGTCGATGCGAACAAGCACCGGGTGCTGTGGGGCAGCGATTGGCCGCATACGCCGCGAATGAAGGTCCGGACACACGAGGCTGCCATGAGGGAGACGCCGTATCTTGAGGTAGATGATGCGGCATGGCTCAAGAGCCTGAGGTCTTGGCTCTCAGATGAGGAGTGGGATCTGCTCATGGTTCAGAATCCAAGCCATATCTTTGGACGGTGAAGATTATGATGAGAATGGCCGCGCTAGAGCCAGAACTCAAGAAATAGCAAGATGTCGTGAAAGTCAAACGCATTAGAAAGGGCCAGCGACCAAGCTTTTCCATTGGTAATGAAACATTATATAATGCGTGAGAAACCTTTGGCTGCACTGCAAGTCGCCAAAGATAACCCATCTTACAACAGTCATTTGTCTTTCCTCACGTTTTTGAGGAGGTCTCCCATGGAAGCCCCCTTCTTCAGTTCGACAAACATCTTTTCATCAACTTCGGCCCTTTCCTGGCAAAGAGCTACCACCTTCTCGACCAGAGAAACAGGAGTGACCACGACGCCGTCGGCATCGCCAACCAGAATGTCGCCAGGGTTGATCCAAAGGTCTCCCTTAAATTGAAGCGGCACATTGACTCTTGAAGCCCGTGTGAAAGTGTTGGATCCGAGAATCGAAGCGCCTTGCGCAAACACCTAACCGAAGTTGTTAGGTTTCTCATCCGCTTCTTTACTGTCAGAGAGAGGAAACTCACGGGGAATCCCATCTCGTTGTGTTCTCCAACGTCTCGCATGCGACCATCAATAACCACAGCCTCCGCCCCGAGATACTTTGCCCTTGTCGACATCAGCCCACCCCAGCATGCCGAAGGCAAGCCCTTGGGTTGCTGGACGTACATAATGCCGCCCTCCTGATTGTGGTCGACGAAGTGCTTGTCTAGCTTGGGCGCCGCGGTATTGCTCATCTCCACCATCTCGACGGTCACTGCGGGGCCGAAGACGCGTCCTGACGCGCCCGGCGAGAACATGCGGATCCCATCTAGAAAGCCGCCTTGGGGGTATTTGAGCTTAACAAGAGCATCCCCAATCTGGCCCAAATGTTATTGACTACTTTGAGACAATGTTGATAAGATTCGATGGCCGAAGCCGGCCGATCGATGACATTCGCCAGAGATACACTTACGTCACAGGAGGTGAACTTGCGAAGAGCTTCCAGAGCGCGAGGGGACATTGTGGTGTTGTGCTTAGCACTAGTAGTTGAACGGCTCAGGCCCAGGAGATTCACCGATTAAATCTTGTCAATCCAAAGTTCTTCTCATGCCCGATTACATATAAGACAAGCTCAGGATGTACTCGGGTGCCTGTCGGCGTCCCCAGCCATGCTCCGACGTTCGAGACGCGGGGTTACGGGCCAGCACCGAAAGCTCGGACCATAATCTTGGCCGTCAAGGGCGGGATTACTCCGTCTGCTCGGTTCGGTTCTAGGAGACATCCGGCCACAGATGTAGTGAGAGGCGAGGAATATTGAACGGCGAAGTCTTCTGGCCAGATTGATTTTTGGACAGATACAGAGAATGATTGAGCTGAAAGCGGTTGGATTTGAACAAGAATCCAATTGACAGCTAGATGCTTGTAACCTCTATTGGGGGTCACTAGTCACAGCATGAGGCCCTGAGGGGCAGCGGAGGGAAGAGGGAATGAGCTAACCAACTGACTTCATGTGATTATTATCATTATCATTACCAGATGCTTAGGTTTCTGGGACGATGCAATTGATTGTGGGATCGCGTTTCGTGAGTGACAGGTGGTTGCTTTAAGTCAGTGACGATGGGAGCCTTCGCAAATTCTCGGTGAGTCTCGGTCAATCTCGGTCAGTGACATCGGCCAAGGGTAGACAAGCCACAGCCCTAGTTGATCCACAGCAAGCATTAAAGGATCAACTCCACTTGGTTAAGACTCCAGTATACTCACTCTGGAGTCTTGCTATTACTTGCAAGCTGATGGGGGCTTGCTATCGTTCTATGCTGCCGTGACTTCTTCTTCTTCATAGGTGTTGGTAAATAACTAATAACACATTAAGACAAAAAGCATACGCTCAGCGTATGCATGTAGTGATCCCCACCTGATTTGAACAGATAACCTTTCGATGGATTCCGGAACTGGAGTCGAACGCGCTACCGTTGCGCCAGAGGACCGTATGGAACTATACCCACATCTGAGATGGGGTCGTGGATGCTGGGATCATGGCATGGGGGCGGTTATGTTGGTCATGAATGGGGAAAATACTGTGAAGCGACATAACCTCAGACACTGATGTTCACGGGCCTTGTACTAGTTGAGCCATCAGACACGCACTTTCAATGTTAACAATATCAAGTCGAGTAAGTATTTAGCTAACTTGGGCAACACTAGCTTCTCTCCCACTTTTCCACCTCTTAAAATCGAACGGGAGCGATGGCCTGAAGACTTCGGCCTCATAGGGAGATGTATTGTGCGGTGCGGAAGAAATACTGCTTGATTCTGATATGCATAAGCCAATCGCGAAACCGCTATGTCATCCTGCTCAGCGCCAATTAGGCAATGTTGTGGTTAACTTTGTTGCGACCATTCGACGAGCTTGACTACTGGCAATGCCAGCCACCGTGTGCTGCTGTAATTGGGAAGGCCAATCGATACAGAGGTTCAAACAATGTTGCATCAATTGCACTCGTGCAATCGGCGAGCTTTGGGCGAGTCAAATAGGTACCCGTTGTAAGACATACAAATCGGGCGGTATGGAAAGCTGAGCGATTCCCAAAAGGGCTATTAGAGGTCGCACGAAGACCCCAATAATCCCAGGCATCCAGGAACTGTGCCTCTCCAGGGCTTGGAACTAATGCCGTCATTGGCGGCAGCGGTGGCTGATGGATCTGACAGTCATATGCTAACCATATTAGGCAATTAGAAGTTCATTCAGACAAAGTCTAGCAATTCACAGCAGGGCCTGCAGGGCAGGCTCAGCGCAGACGCGAAGACGCACGTGGAATCATCTGCCATCCATCACCACATCGAAACCTGTCCAATGAAACCTGTCTGCCACGATTTCAGGGCATTTCTGCCTCATCTGGCCCCTGCTGAGGTTTTCTCATAGCATGCCCTTCCTGCACCAGTCTCCCGCTTTAGCTTGTGACGCGTGCAGCTATCTTGCCATACGAAGCCTCTTGTATGTCCCAAAAGAGCAAATGTGAAGAAGGCGTTCTCGCTTACCAACATGGCCGTTGGGCAGATATGTCTGTGTCGCTTAGCCCCATGGACATGCTAATATGGAGGTGCCGCTCTTGGCATAAAGTCGTCCCTGACTCCTGTCTCTTGGATCGATCTCTTTGGCCCTTCAAATATCTTCTGAGATGCCAGTGATTCTTCTGGGCATTCGTCTGACATATCCAACGATACCCTCTTCTTCTTTTCCAAATATTTTGTCAATAACTTTCTTCCATGATTATCGCAAAAAACCACGTCACCAACTCCGAGGACTATACTTCCCCTTACATCACCGCATCGTCGGCAATCTGACGCCGATTGGCCTCTTTTTACTACCATGGCGGCACCAAAGTCCGCATTGTTGCGCCAAGTCGGTGTGCTCTCAACTAAAAACTTCATCATACTTCTCGCCCGCCACCCCGTCTCAACTATCTACACCGCGATCCTTCTCCCTGTCATACTCACAGTATACCTCGGCATTGGCAAGAATCTCAGCAGCCCATCGAACGAGTTTGGATTTGCAGACCCTCGACCTATAAGATCACTAGCGGAAGGCCTGGCCGCTTCTGATGACTCTCGTGATACTGTCGTTCTTGTCAACAGCGGGCTATCAGGCGGTGATATAGACCGGACGACAGCGGCAATCTCTGCTCAAGTTTCTGCAGCCGGGAAGAATTCAACAACGATCACAAATCCTTCCGATCTTGGCTCCATTTGCCGCTCATCGTTCCGTGCGACTACTACCTGCTACGGTGCCGTCGTTTTCCATGCTTCCCCCACCGAGGGTGATGGAGGCCTTTGGAATTACACTTTGCGCGGAGATGGAGCCTTTGGGTCATCATTTAGGGTCAACAACGACGACAGTGATATTCAAGTGTACACGCTCCCTCTTCAACATGCCATCGACTCTGCCATTGCCAGTCTTAACTCGACGAATGGTAGTTCAGCGTCTCTCGAGAATGCCCAGGAGTGGGGGTTCACCGACGAGACCGAAGACGAACGACAAGCCGGCGTCCGAAGGAAATACCAAAAGACATTCATCGATTATCTGGCAGTCTCCTTCATCCTGGCGCTAATTGGAGTTAGCTACCATCTGCCCGGTCACGTCGCAACTGAGCGAGAGAAGGGGCTCTCCCAACTCATCGACTCAATGATGTCCACTCGTCATGACTGGGAGGCCCAAGTCATCCGCATGTTGTCAAATTTCTACTCTTTTGTCACAATCTACTTCCCAGGCTGGGTCGTCGCATCGGTCATAGCGAGGAGCATGATATGGAGAGAGACTAGCATCGGCATTGTTCTAGTCTTCTTCATCTTGGGTGGCCTGGCTCTTACTTCGCAAGCCATCCTCGGCGCGACTTTCTTCAAGAAGGCTCAGCTTTCCGGTGTCATCAACTCTCTAGTCTATGTCCTTCTTGGTGTTTTGGCACAGGCACTCCCCAACCCAAGCACTGGCGCCGTCGCTGTTTTGAGCCTGCTATTTACCCCATGCGCCTTCGTCTTCTTTATTAGATCCATGGCGCGATTTGAGGGCGAGGGACAACCGATGAATCTTCTCAAGACGTCACCAGGAAGCAATTCTACTCTTCCAGGCATTGTGATCTGGATCTTCCTGATCCTGCAGTTCATTATCTACCCGCTACTTGCCGCCTATGTCGAACGTCAGATTCATGGAGTCGGCTCCGAGAGTCGTAAAATCTACAAGGGTGATGGTGTCCAGCCACGAGAAGCTGTAGTCATCAACGGCTTAACCAAGGTTTATCACCCAAGTCTTTTTCGACGGCTGTTCTCCTTCATATCTAAGCCTCACGCTCCTACAGTGGCTGTTGATCGTCTTAATCTGACAGCAAAGAGGGGTCAGATCCTAGCACTTCTCGGTGCCAATGGAAGTGGAAAGAGCACGACCCTCGATGCCATCGCTGGGATTAGCCGGTTCAACCATGGCGGTGTCTTTATAGATGCCTCTGGTGGAATTGGTATCGCGCCACAGAAGAACGTTCTTTGGGATGAGCTCACCGTTGCCGAACACATCACGATCTTTAATCAGCTCAAGTCTCCGTGGAACCTTGCGAGCAAGGAGGACTCCAAACACTTGATCGACTCGATTGGCCTATCGACAAAGCGTAAATCCCAATCACGACATCTGTCTGGCGGGCAAAAGCGCAAACTCCAGCTTGGCATGATGTTAACTGGTGGAAGTGCCGTCTGCTGCGTTGATGAAGTGTCTTCTGGCATTGACGCGCTCTCAAGGCGGAAGATCTGGGACATCCTTCTTTCGGAACGTGGCAAGAGGACCATCATTCTGACGACGCATTTCCTCGACGAAGCCGACTTACTTGCCGATAATATTGCGATACTATCCAAGGGCAGCCTGAAAGCCGAAGGCTCGTCTGTAGCCCTGAAGAACGCTCTCGGAGACGGCTACCGTATTCACGTCCTCAATGCAAAGGATTTGAGAGCTCCTCCAGAGATTCATGGCGCCACATTAGCTGTGTCGTCAAATACCATCATCTACACTGCTCCCTCATCGAGAATCGCCGCCGATGTAATCCGTCACCTTGAGACTCAAAGCATTTCCTACCGCATCTCCAGTCCAAATATTGAAGATGTGTTCCTCAATGTGGCCGATGAGGTGCAACGGGAGGGTCTTCAGCCGCTTAATCAGGCGAGAGGCCATGGGTCAGTGGACTCTGGCAAAGGTCTCGCAGAAAAGTCTGTTGTGAATGGGGGACAAGACTTGTTGGGGCTTCAGTCTGGCCGTCAGACGGGTATTTTTGAGCAAATCCCTACTCTGATTCGTAAACGCTTCACGTTACTCAAGACCAACTGGATTCCATACGCCATCGAATTTCTTGTTCCGATCGTTGCAGCGGCAATTATGCAGCTTCTTGTCGCCGACGAAAGCCCTGCTAGCTGCGACGTCGTAGACATTAGTCAAGCTTCTGCGGAAGGCTTCGATGACTACAGGACGGCTTTCGACCGAGCTCTTATTGCTGCTGGTCCTTCTTCCTCCTTCTCTAGCTCCTCATTTGGCGACCTTTTTGGCTTCTTGCTTCCGGGACCCAATAGCTCCATCAACACCGAACTTGTGCAAAGTGCTACCTACGCCGACCTTATGCGATACGTGGAAGGCAATCGCAAGAATGTCACTCCTGGTGGATTTTGGGTTGGCAGCCCAGATACACCCTCAACAGTTGCCTACCGAGCAGACAATGAGGGAGCAGGGGCAGTCCTCGCAGCGGTCATCATGCACAACCTACTCAGTATCGTGAAAACGAATATCAGCATTGCGACCACATACACCCCATTTGACAGCGTCATCCCCTCTTCGACGTCATCCACAATTCAGTTGGCCATCTTTTTCAGCATCGTCTGCTCGATTATTCCGTCGTTCTTTGGATTGTATCCCAACGCTGAGAAACACAGCCATGCTCGTGGCTTGCAATACTCCAGTGGAGTGCGGTCGCTATCTACATGGACGTCGCACCTCATCTTCGACTTCGGAGTCTTCTTCCTCCCTCTCCTGATCGCAGCTATCATATTTGTGGTCTCCTCGGACATCTGGTACGCTCCGGGCTACCTGTTCCCAGTGTTCTTGTTGTACGGCATCACCTCGATTCTACTGTCTTATGTCATTTCGCTCTTCACCAATAGCCAAGTTGCGACTTTTGCTGCAATAATGGCCTACAATAGTGTTGGTTTTGCGATCTATCTGATCGCCTTTCTCTTCATCGTCACCTTTTCGCCGTCCATTGTCACAGATCGCAATATTCTGATAGGGCATTACACTATCTCGGCCTTCTTTCCCGTCACATCCGTCTTCCGAGCCCTTCTCGTTGGTCTCAATACCTTCTCATTGGCATGTTCCGCTACCGGTCTTGGATATCCAGGCGCCATCAATGCATATGGAGGTCCAATCCTCTACCTCGTCTTGCAGGCGATTCTGCTATTTGGCATTCTTCTCTACCACGACAGCGGGAACAAGCTACCTGCGATCTCCAAGCGCAGCGGGAACTCCAACGCCGGAGCTGAACAAGCACACGAAGACCCAGAGATCGCCAGCGAGCTATTACGGGTCGAGTCGACTACGAACAGCGACGGGCTTCAGGTCAAACATCTGACGAAGAAGTTCGGTAGCTTCACTGCTGTTGACAATGTCTCATTCGGTGTTCGCCACGGAGAGGTGTTCGCGCTTCTCGGTCCCAACGGTGCCGGGAAATCAACAACCATCTCACTCATTCGGGGTGATATCCAGCCCAGCCGCAACGGCGGCGACGTTTTCGTCGAGCAAGTTTCCGTCACCGACCAGAGAGCACGAGCCAGGACAAACCTCGGAGTATGTCCACAATTTGACGCGGTTGAGTCCATGAGTGTGCTTGAACATCTCCGCCACTACGCGAGGCTGCGTGGAGTTGGCGATGTTGAGCAGCAAGTTCAAGCAGTTGTGCGTACCGTCGGCCTCGATGCCCATGTCAACGTCATGGCGCAACACTTATCAGGGGGCAACAAGCGTAAACTCTCCCTTGGCATCGCCCTCACAGGGAATCCGTCAGTGATATTGCTTGACGAGCCATCTTCGGGCCTCGATGCTGCTGCGAAGCGCATCATGTGGCGAACACTCAGCACAATTGTGCCAGGTCGTTCTATACTTTTGACAACCCACAGCATGGAAGAGGCCGATGCCCTCGCTAATCGAGCCGGCATCATTGCACAACGCATGTTAGCCATCGGTGAAGTTGAGCAGCTTCAAAGCCGCTTCGGAGACTCCCTGTACGTTCATCTGGTCAGTCGCACTGCTCCACACTCGAAATCAGGAGAAATGGATCGCATGCGAAGCTGGATTCTACAGCAATTTCCTTCCGCACAAGTGGAGTCTGAAACATTTCACGGCCAATTGCGGTTCTCAGTCGCGGCATCAGATGTGCTACAAAGATCTCAGCTGAGCCACCAGAGCAGAACGAGGCTGCAAGGTGGGGAGAGCTGCCAGTTGAGTGCAATTGGTCAACTTATCGTGATGTTCGAGGAAAACAAGGATGTCTTAGGCATCGAGCATCACAGTGTCAGTCCAACCACGCTCAACGACGTCTTTCTTTCCATTGTTGGGCAGCATGATGTGCAAGAGGAGGGTTACGGAACAACAGCCACTGAGAATGGAAAGAAGAAAATCAACTGGCGAAAGATCTTACTTGGGTTCTAGCCGCCGCTTGTTATGTAATGTTACCGTTGTTGCCTTGTAAGAGTAGAGACGATTTGGATGGCCCGCAATGATTTTTCATCTACTTGACCGTATAAATCCAGTATCGTAATGTTTCCTCCACATTCGTTTTCAACGTGGAACGGTAAGAGTTTATGTCATGACCTCCTCAGTCCACAGAATAATCATCCAAAGGTCGAAACACGGCACAGCACATATTATGAAATAGTACCTGTTTAATTAGGAAGCTGACAACAGGACATGGAGAAACCTCTTTGATGGGAAATATACTTGGACAAAGCTCAAGGTCTACTCAAGTCAGGTCAGATACAATCTAGCCTATTCTGCTGAGCGTGTAAGTTGTGGTTGTGAAAGACGGAAGTCAATGACTCGACTGAGCCACTTGGGTAAGGTAGATGACGGTATGATGGACATATTTCGCCTTATTGGGAATGAAGAGTACCTCAACTATTGTGGTGCGAGGGCGTCCTCATCTATCACCACTTCCTCATTGGCATCTTAGCAAGCCCCACTCCAAAATTGAAGTGCCCACGATGGAGTCGATCTGCCTCACAACTTATCAAAACATCTCAAAACCTCAAGACCGTATAACACGAAAAGTCACGGAAGAACTCCTCCGACTAGTTGCCACAATCAGACCTACTGGGCGCGTTGGGAGGATCCCTAAAAAGACCAGAGTTACCGAGAAGACTTCTTGAAGGCTTTTTGCTCCACTTCGCTTAGTTGACGTCCTTCTGACGTCAAGGTGCTTGCGTTAACGCAGGGGAACAAGACTGGTCATGAACCCGCTTTACAAATATGGGAAGGACAAGCTAATGCTCAGTGACCAAGGTATGAACCAAGGAGGCTGCCCGCATCAACAGTGACTCCATGTCCTGCATGTAAAATTGGAGCGTCTGATCTGTCCGGCTGGAAAGGTCCGATGGCCTGCAGAGACTGTCAAGATTGATACGCTAGTTGAGAAGGCGAGTTGGCTCCTGATCGAGAATCGATTATTGAACTGTGCCTGGACTTCAGCTGAGAGGAAGATCTTCCAAATGACCCGCTGTATAGACTACATGTACTGGCCGACCGAACAAAGCCCACATCGACTCAAGGGACACATGTATCAGAACACTTAAATGACGAATTGTTATCCATCCGGACTAAGATTTCCGCTATTTATCTCCACCATTTATGCTGTTGAGGTCACATAACTGTGGGTAACTATGTCAATCACAGTTCACAACAAAGACATTGCCGGAGGTTTTGCGGCGGAAGGCGATTTGGCTCAAAACTACAAAATATACAGTTCAGCAACTGCGTTCAAAGTTTCGAAAAATCAGCCAGAGTTATTTACTCATTTACATACTACCATAACTGCGCAACGTTCGAAATGCCGCACATAGATACCGATGTCGACAACGGCGGTCACCGAGAACCCGGTGCCGCAGCACAAGCCTCCCGAGACGACCAGTCAAATAGCGTGCTGAATAGCCTCGATACTCAAAGGGCAGACCTTGTCGGGAATTGGATGAAAAGTCGCTTACCTGAGCATGAAAACCTTCCATCGCAATCAGTCAGCTGGTGGGACCCAGGGTTGGCAACAGTAAGTGCAGCTCAACATAAGCTCAGCCTCAAAAGCCTTGCCAGTGCCTAATGAAATTGATCTTGCTCTTGCATAGTTACGAAAGCATATTTCCATGATGTGGTGCAGAAACAGTAAGTCTCATCGGAGCTCTACGTGCTGATTTGTATCCACAGCTTACCATCTTCAGCTTTCATCATTTGTTTCTCTATGTTCCTCATTCTCTGCCTTTATTGGGGCATCGTGTTTCGCATTGAAGAAAACCTCACCTCTCTCGTTTGTTTTGTTGTCGACTTTGATGGTAAATCTGCTCCCTACGACGACATCACGCCGCTAGTAGGTCCAACGGTCACAGAGTTGGCGAACGAGACGCTGTGGAGCCCCATACCATCAATCGGATATCAAATACGCGACGCAAACGAGTTCGGGTTCGACCCAATGAAGGTTCGCGAAGCGGTCTTTCACTTCAAAGCCTGGTCAGCAATCATCATAAATCCAAACGCAACAGCTTTGCTTCAAGAGGCAGTCTCGATCGGAAACTCTTCATACGATCCAACAGGCGCAGTCCAAATTATCACCATGTCTGGCCGAGATTCATTTATGACGTATAGCTACATCTTGCCAAGCCTCACGTCCTTCACGTCAAGTTTGACAGAAATATTTGGCAAGAAATGGGGCGGCATGGTAATGGCCAATGACTCCCTGACAAAAGAGACTCTGCGGCAAGCCGCGAGTGCCGTCAATCCCGGGGTGTCACCTTTGATGCTAGATCTCCGGCCGTTTGGGCCGCCTGCGGCAATTCCGGCAGTTACCTTTGGGCTAAGCTTTCTCATTGCCCATCTTGGTTTCACCTACTACCTCGCAGATGACATGGTAAGTCCGAGCTTCTGATGCTTTGTTACATAGCTGACAAACGATATTGATATGTAGAAATGCATCGTACCTGAGGGTCATCCTCCCGTGCACTATTGGCACTACGTCATACGCAGATATATATCACTCATGGCAGCGTATTTCTTCTTGTCGCTGGTCTACTGTTTGATCTCGCTCGTCTTCCAAGTCCCTTTGTCCAATCCGCCAGCTTCGGCAGTAGAGGTTGCTAGGAATCCAAACGCCTACGGGAAAGCCTCGTTCATCGTCTTCTGGCTGTTGAACTTCTTCGGCATGGCAGCACTTGGAATGGCCTGTGAAAATATGGCCATGATAATCGGCCCTCGATGGGTTGGTTTGTGGCTAACGTTTTGGACTCTCACGAACACCTTGACCGGATTCTGGCCTCCCGATGTCGCACCAGGATTCTACCGGTGGGCGTACGCATGGCCCTATCATCATGTGATCGAAGGCAGCCGACAAATCTTGTTCGACTTGCACTCGCGCATTGGCCTCAACTTTGGCGTTTTGATTGCTTGGGTGTCGGTTAACACTATCTTGTTCATCCCCGCATGTTACATCTTGAGGTGGAAAGATGAAAAAGAGATTCGTCGCAAGGAGACAAAACTTCCACACTTTCACTTGCACAGATATGATTTCGAGAAGCAAATTCCCAAGCAACCGGGAGTTGAGCCACCGAGACGGAAAAGGGGATTTCTTCGGGCTTTGTAAGAGCGTCGCGATTTGATTAGATAGTAGGTCGTCTTTGTAACATGGCATGCAACCGTGAGTTAAGACATGCCACACATGGATACCTCGGTGACTGCGGAGCTCTCGATATAATAGGTTTAGGACACCCAGTTTTCGTAGTAAAGACATGTCATGTCATAGCATACCGAGGCGGATTATGGCATAATCTCTTACGCGACCAAAAAACCCATGGGTCATATTCAGGACCCTTCGCTGAACTTACGCTTAGATGCAAATGATGGTAGCTGTATCCGATAATGGAACCGATGACACGATTGACTCTCTCGGTGCGTGTTTCACTCGAAGCATCCCTCGCGGAGCACTATTGGCCGTGCGGGAACATCTGACGACCCCATCCCAACACCCAGAGCAGTTCTCGTTCGCCTTGGCAACAAACAAGTGTGAGAGCACATGAACGCCATGGTACCCACCGCCTGCACGAAATCATTGGTGGTCCTGGGGGTCTTTGGTTCTGATTCGCTATGGTAGTTAGAGTTGAAGGTGGCATCGGAGCTGCATCAGTGCGGCGTGGACATGCTGACAATCATGATCTAGGTTGTACTCGTAATCACTCTTCTCGGAATTCTGGCCCTTGTTTTTGCACACCTAGTAGGAGCGCCTGCAGTTACACAGCATGCTTAAATGACTTGACTCCATCATTGTGCTCTGTCATCCTGGAACAGCCTTGACGTCAAAGTAGTGAAACCCGTTGTCAGCAACTCGGTTCCGAAGAGTCCAGATGAAAAGCAGCTGTCCCAAGCATTCGGTGAAAACATTGACTGTAACAAGGAACACACCAATTCGCAAAAGGTAACCAGATTTCATTTCCGGCTTGCGACGTGGGGAAAGGCCTTTTGCCTCGGATTTCAGATGGCCGACTGAAGTTAGACCCAAGGTTGCAAAAGCGGACCCGCTAGACGGGTGTGGCAGTCTCCAAACCATGTTCAGCACAAACCCCAGCGAGTTGCCAACCCTCAGTTCCATAGCCGCCCCCTTCAATGCGACTCAATCTGAGTCGAACTGTGAAGAAGACCAAAATCCCAAGAAATCCAAGTGTTCTTCCTCCCGTACCCCGCATTCTTAAGCCGAACATGCCATCCTCGACGGGCACCTGGGTCTGGGTCATTGGACGGAGGGCACCCCGGACAGGGCTGGGCTTTAATGCAAGAGACATCTGCCGAAGAAAGTCTGATGGTGATAAACTGTCCGTGCCAGCTATTCAAACTTGCTTCCCGCTCCTTAGTGGCTTTGGATAGATAATAATAGGGGCCGGTCACTACCTTGACCCCTCATTGAAACTACACTAAATGGGCTTGGCCGTTTTCAACGTCGCATCCACAAGCTGCTTGGCAAATTTCCCAGCCATCAACGTAGTATTTTCGGAAGGTCTGCATTCAAAGGATTCCGAGCATCGTCTCGGCCAGCTGTCAAGATGGTGCTCTCCACAATAGACGAGATACCAATCGACTTTGATAAGAAACGTAAGCTTCCCTCCCTACCACTCTCTGCGTCTACTGGCACTGGAGCATTTTTTCAATGTTCGCGACGGGCTAAGTCTTGACAATTGACAATGTCTAAAACAGAGTATAACGAATCGACGACGGTCGAAGTCAAGTCCGAGGCTATCCAGTATGCGGACGAACCGGTACAGTTGGAGTGGACGGAAGAGGAAGAACAGATCATCAAGCGTAAGCTCGACTGGCACACTGTCCCACTGGTGACAACCTTATATCTTCTCTGCGTATGTGATCTTTTCCTCCCGTCGTATATCAACCGTCCGTCGCGTCGCCACTGACGAAGCGATCTTCGGAGTAGTTTTTGGATCGAGCGAACATTGGAAATGCCAGGATCCAGGGCATGGCCAAAGATGTTAACCTCGAAGGGTACCGATTCAACTGGGCTCTGTCAATATTCTACATCATCTACCTTCTCGTCGAAGTACCGAGCAACATTATTCTCAAACGCGTTGGCCCGCGATTCTACCTGCCATTTCTCGTCGTTGGCTTCGGTCTCGTCTCACTCTGCACAGCTTTCGTACGCTCATATGAAGGACTGATTGTTGCCCGCGCCTTCCTGGGCATTTTTGAAGGTGGTGCCATGCCAGGGTTCTCCTTCTTTCTGAGCAGCTTCTACAAGAGAGAAGAACTCTTGTTCCGGCTGGGAATCTTCATTTCAGCAGCGTCATTAGCTGGCGCATTCGGCGGTCTGCTTGCCACTGGTCTCTCTCGCATTCCGGAATGGGGGTTCGACAGCGCACCTATCCACACATGGCGAAACATATTCTTCTTCGAGGGATTCGTCACAATTCTCTTCGGAGGGTTTGCACCTCTTTGGATGCCCACAAGTCCCGCTACCGCTTATTTCCTCGATGAAAGACAACGAGAAATTGCGGCAGAGCGTCTACAACGCCAGCACAAGGCCGATGTTGATCAGAAAGTTACTCTTTCCGACGTGAAGCGAGCCGTGTTTTGCATCCACAACTATACGTGCGCTTTCGGCTTTTTCCTCATCAATATTACCGTCCAGGGAATTTCGGTATTCATGCCGACCATTCTTGCAGACTTGGGCTGGACCGCGACGCGAGCGCAGTTATACTCTGTACCGCCCTACGTTGTGGCTGCTATCACAGCCATTATCATTGCGTGGTTCAGTGACCGAACACGTCAGCGCGGTATTTACCTTGCCGTGTTTTCGATGATTGCTGTTATTGGTTTTGCTATCTTGCGGTTTGCGACTGAGGCTAACATTAGATATATGGGCGTAAGAGCTCTCTATCCCTTTGTCCGCATCCTGCACACATTCACTAATGATCCCAGGTATTTTTTGTCACGGCAGGTGCTTTTCCAGGTGGTCCCGGATTTTGTGAGTCATCACCCTTCTTGTAGTCTGATTCTTTTGCTAATATCGTTGCAGTGAGTTGGGCAATGAACAGTAAGTTTCTGGCCTTCGGTCGACCCAAAGAAAGTAAAACAAACTGACGCATTCGACAACAGACTCGGCAGGCCCTTCCGTACGCGCAGTCACCAGTGCCTATGTTGTCTCCATTGGCACCATGGGTGGAATCGTTGCAACGTAAGTAGATTTCTCTTAGAACCTGGCAAACGGCTCAACTATGGCACCGCACATCAGTCTTTGATCTTGGTCAGCCCATGCTCGTACTTTGCTGATGTTTATAATAGGTGGACCTACACTTTCAAAGACGCCCCGAAGTATTTCACTGGACATACGATCAATCTTGTCGGACAAAGTCTAACAGTCCTGTTGGCGGTGTTTGGCATATTCTACTGCTTATATGAGAACAAAGCAAGAGCTTCTGGAAAGAGAGATCACCGCCTGGATGGACGGACAGAAGTTGAACAGAGTCAACTTGGTTACAGACACCCGTCATTCCGCTACATGTCCTAAGGTTCTCAGCATAGGTAGTTTAGCGGTCGAGTGTCCAATCTAAAGTCGACCCATCCAGCACAGATCTGTGCCTTTCAAGTGGGCCATTGTTGCGCCTCCCGATGGTACCAAAAACCCGAACGCGTGCATAAGTGCATACAGCTAGCCTACTTATCGTAGTAGTTACACGTGATAGATTATGCGGGTGAGATTTCACCATCCTGGCTGAGAAAACTTATCTGGTTCTTCATTTAGGTGCATATTCCCCCGCATTTCGTCCAACCAGTCCTGTTCAGCTTCAGAAAGCCCGGAGTTGAGACTCTTATTGGCTTGAAACCAAACCTTATAAGTACGATGCGGCTCCTGAACACGCGGACTAAGGAACTACGGGTTTTCTCCCACTCTCGCATTCCATATGCTATCCTATCCCACACTTGGGGTTCGGAGGAAATCACACTCCAGGACCTGCTCGCCGGAAATGCGTCTAGTCTGAAAGGCTACAAGAAACTTATTGGGGCTTGTAATCAGGCATTGTCAGATGGGTTCGACTACATAGTAAGTTGGGCCTTCCAGCCTGCTATCCCTAACACTCAGCTCTCGTAACAACAGCAGAGTTTCGATTAACTGACTTCGCAGTGGATCGACACTTGCTGTATCGACAAGACCAGCTCATCTGAGTTGACGGAGGCCATCAATTCCATGTGGGTCTGGTATCAGAACTCTCGCGTCTGTTATGCATACCTTGAAGACGTCACTCAGGAAGACGTTGATATTCTCGGTGGCTACTCTAAGAGTTTCATGGATAGTCGGTGGTTCACGCGCGGCTGGACGCTTCAAGAGCTGGTCGCAACTTCTACTGTCATATTCTACTCAGATGACTGGTACGAAATTGGTACACGAGACCAGATGCGAGAACCTCTGGGGAAGATTACCGGCATCGACCACAAGTTCTTCGAGTATGGAATCTTAGGTCGATATAGCATCGCCCAGAGAATGTCCTGGGCTGCGAAGAGAAAGACGACCAGAGTCGAAGATCAGGCGTACTGTTTGCTTGGGTTATTCGGGGTTAGCATGCCTCTACTATACGGCGAAGGTGAAATGGCATTCATCCGACTTCAGGAAGAGATCATGAGGCGAACGGATGACCAGTCAATATTTGCCTGGTTATTGCCTGGATATTCAGACAGACCTTCTCGCAACACTGGGTTCCTCGCCAAGTCCCCCTCTTGTTTTGCTCAGTCTAGCGGCGTCACCAGGATTGACGCCGACCATCGCGTGGCACCGTATTCGTTCACAAATAAAGGCATCCAAATTGAGATGCCGATACTCGACCCGAGCAGCTCGAAATATGGCTTCTCATTTATCCCCGGAGATAACAATGAGCAGATTGGTTCCGCTGCAGGAATCTCGTTCACTTTCTCCCCAACGAGCACGATAGCTATACTCAACTGTAACAAAGCGGGTCGTCAGATAGGGCTCTATCTGGAGAAAACAAACGATCTTGAGCCATTCTACAGATGTAGTCACAAGCTGGGCTTTGTCTCAGTTCCTGATGATTGGGTTAAGCAGGCGAGGCTTGAGACTATCCTCGTCAGGGCTGAAGATCCGGAAGATATGGAATCGCTGTGGGGCAAAGATTCCGATGCGCAGCATATCGTCGTGGACTTACCACAAGAACAGAACCATGAGCACTACAATGTTAAGGCATTCCCGGCGGATCGTTGGGCTAGCAGTGGCCTCTGGAGCCATTCCATCATGCTCTCTTACGACGTTGAGACCAGCGGTAAAGAGGAGGTCCCTTATCTGCATGTTCAGAACGCAAAAACTGGAAACGGCTTCTGTTTGTTCTTCAAGTTCAAGGCCCCAGGTCCGCACAACGCGTGTCTTCTGATGGACGTGGCCGCTGGCGAAGCTCCAACTATCCCACAACCATCCTCGTTTATCGTCGCTGGTCAGCCACCGGAAAGCCGCCTAGAAGGAGAGGGGAAGTTGGGAAAGGTCATGGCTGAGTTGAAAGCTTCACGATTTGCGAAAGTTTGGAAAGTTACGATGGAAAATAGCCAAGCCATCTTAGACGCACCGGTGTGATAGCTTCATAAATTGCCGGTGCATAATAGAAATATATGTCTCTCAGTTCACTAATTCAAATACACGGTTGGCCCTGACAGGCACTTATCATGAAGCCAGAACGCCGTGATATGACTTGCTTCCTCTGATGACATAGGGACTTGGGTGGTGTCTAAGTAGATTTCACCGCCATAGGCTGCCTTGGTTGGTCTTGACATTGCTTCAGTCTCTCACCCACGGCCGGGATCGAGGTTCCGTAACCGAATCGAGAGATGCATCATGATTCCCAAGCCAAAGATTGAGGGTTCCAAACGCTCAGCTCAAATGAAAGAGCCGACGCTAGATCAAAAAGAACGAAGGCCGAGACGCCTGCTTACTTACGCATCTTACAGACTTACCTTGGACAGGGGTGGTGTTCTTTCTAGCGCAACTCCATGAGCTCTGATGTCATCTTGGAGCTAGGTCGATAGCTCAATGTACCTCACCGCGACAGGTACGACTTCAACCAATGGAATGGCTAGACGGTCTACTAAACTGAATAAAATTGTTAACAGGTACTTAGCCATCTCAATGAATTGTTTCCACCACGCATCATCGACTTGCGCGCTGGCGGATTTGATGTGGAATTGTCAAATGCGATGGGATGTACATAAAGCCAAGACACGGGCAGCGGCAGAGGCGTATTGGAGCGGTCGTTCGGGCATTTTTTGATTGAGTGCGTTTCAAGCCACTGCAGCCATTTGACCGTCAATCAGGGGAAATCCTTCTCACTCTGCAGAAAGGAAGTCAAATCGCCCAACCCAGGAACAATGCCTAGGTCTCCGTCGCCGGCCTCACCGGCCCGTACCGAAGTCGACCACTCAAAGAACGAGGGCCAAGACAATGAGGAAAACGGCGTCCACCATCGTCACCAGAAGCCTCACCACTCTGTTGGATTCTGGCACCCATCAATGAAGAAGGTCCGCGCCCACGTCATTCGGCTATGGATTCAGACGATCACCATCCTCTTTCTCTTCATCCTTGCAGTCTTGTCAATGTACTGGGCTGTTCTCTTCCGCACCGAGGACAACCTGAGATCAATCATCGTCCATGTCGTCGATTTTGATGGACAGATTTCTCCGTATGAATCAGTACAACCGATCGTTGGACCGGCAGTCGTACAGACCGCACAGAAATCACTAGACAAGCCAGGCCCATCACTGGGATGGACGATCTTATCGCCTTCACATTTCAACAACGATCCTACAGCAGTGAGGATGGCCGTGTACGACTGGGGTAGTTGGGCGGCCGTGATTATTCACCCCAATGCCACAGCAGCTCTGCAAGAGGCTGTTGCGATTGGGGATGCAAACTACGATCCCGCAGGCTCAGTGCAGATAATCATACAAACCGCGCGAGATTCGACGACGTACCAGAGCGATATTTCACCTTACATCACCCAGTTTACGGAGCAATTCACGCAACAGTTTGGAAAGCAATGGGGCCAGACTGTCATGTCTAACACGTCCTTGAGTCGAGAGAACCTTGCTAGAGCTTCTTCCGCTGTTAACCCTGGCATCGCGCCGTTGATGATTGATCTCCGACCCTTCCAGCCTCCTACTGCTACACCTGCAGTGAGCATTGGCCTCATCTACCTGATCATCATGGCCTTTTTCTCTTTCTCTTTTTTCTTGCCAATTCACTCAGTAAGTTGCCAGGATTCTTGCGTTCTGTGGATATGCACACCTGCTAACCTGCGTAGAAATACGTCCAGCCGCAGGGTCATCCGCCCTTACATTTCTGGCAGCTTATCATATGGAGATGGCTAGCCACAATCGTAGCCTACTTCATCATCTCATTCAGCTACAGCTTGATATCCCTGGCCTTCCAAATCCCCTTTAGCGCCCCTCCAGCTTCACCAACGGAGCCAGCCCCTGCACTTGGAGCTACAGCTTATGGCCGCGGCACCTTCCCCGTCTATTGGATGCTTAATTTCGTTGGCATGTCTGCCTTGGGCCTCGCCTGTGAAAACGTGGCAATGATTGTTGGGCAGCCATGGACGGCTCTGTGGCTCATCTTCTGGGTCATATCGAATGTCTCGACATCCTTCTATGCCATCGATCTATCACCGGGATTCTACCACTGGGGCTACGCTTGGCCACTTCATCAGGTTGTTGAGGGCAGCCGCCAGTTGCTCTTCGATTTGCACTCCAGGATCGGATTAAACTTTGGCGTGCTATTCGCCTGGACAGCAGTCAACACTGCACTCTTTCCAATTTGTTGCTACTTCATGCGATGGAAAACAGAGCACGACAAGAGAAAGGCGGAAAAGGAGAAGGATCGATATGTGGTTGAGACTGAGGATGGCGAGAAGGAGTATAAAAAGCCTGAAGGGCAGAAGCCACCCATTAGAAAGCGCGGCTTTATGAGAGGTCTTTAATACCTCAAATGGCCCATGCTTATCTTGACTTATTAGTAATTATATGCACCTCATAGAATAATCAGCCATTTAGAAACGAATGTAATTCTTGTCTTCAATTCCAAAGTTGAAGTCGCACTGCTGCATACACAATCTCCCTCACCATGTGTCTTGGTGACATCAGGGATGTGAAGTTTTCCACGCATTAAAATGTCAGACCATGCCAA
>NW_026849238.1:0-37047 GCF_030867785.1 Colletotrichum acutatum | reverse complement strand
CGTCCCCGCCAATGCTGTGTAGTTTTGTTGGGCATCGCGGCACAACGTATGTGTGCCACTTGATAGGCGTCTCGACTTGGTGGGCGCCGAGGCATTCCGCCAGCTTTGCCTTACTTGTAAGTAGTCTTTCCTGTATTTGCTTGTTTCGCGGCTTCAGAGAGTAACCTGTGCTGATATGGTAGACGTGGGGAAGGTCCGCTAGCCCCAGGCCAACGGCCTTACAGACGATCTGTCGTACGGCGAACGGTGCGATCTTCCGAGCGGCCGCTAAGCTTTCTTCCGGGACGCGGGCAAAGATGCGGAGGTCCTCCTTCGGCTGCGCCTGCGGCTGATCCTCGGCGGGGAGTGTGGCCTTCGGGCGGGCAGAGCTCTGGCAGCTCTGGCCGCTCCGGGTCGCCGCAGTGGTGTTGCCCGCCATCGGTGCGACGACAGCCGCCCAACTCCGGGCCGCTATTGGGCTTGTCTCGTGATTGATCAGTCTCTTGAGGGTTTGAATGACATAGGCAGTGGCTTCTTTCGCGATCTGCTTTCTAGAACCGTCAAAGCTGGCGACAACGCTGTCGACGGACCGTGCAATGGTCAGAAAGACGTCTTTCCGTGCCTCGTACTGTCTAGCTTCTTCTGCAAGGGCTGTCAAGACGGACCCTGTGGCAGATCCGCTCGGAGCAGATGCGGTAGAGGCTGCGGGCCCCTCGGCCGAGGTAGGGGCGTCGGTGGTGGCATCAAGCTGGCTTCCCGTTAGGCTGGGCCGGGTCGGCTGTGCCTCGGCGTCGCGGCGTCGCTTAGCTCTTGAGGTGGGGTTCGGCTCCGGAGGTGTCCCGGAGCCTGGTTCGGGGTCGGCTTGGTCGGCCGACATCAGTCCGGTGCCCGACGGCGGCTGTGAGGCCATCGCGGATGCGGGCTCCGGCAAGGGGAGGTGAAGAGTTTTCGGCTGTTAGTAATTTGGTGGTAGGCTCACTCATTCACTAACAGCAGATGCCAAGAAAAATTAGGCGAGAGGGAAGTTGCGTCTGAAGTACTTGTAATGGGGGCTTCTTCATGAACGTGGCTCGGACCCTGGTTGAGTCTGCTGCCATCATTGGTGGCTTTTGTTTTGCTTTTGTGCCATCGACAAACAAATTCCATCCACCAACTGATCAAACCCAACATCTCACAACCTGCAACCGGCCCAGACGAAGCTGTAGAATTGGAAAACCGCAGCATAATCACAGGGGTTTTTGGTCGCGAGTGAACGAAGTTTGTAAACTACCCATCACGACCTCTAGTGCCCGTTTCCCCTGTATGAAATACCATATTGGGTGAGCGTTGGACTTGGTCCGTTGACAGAAATCTGAATCGACCTTCGTTTCTGATCACTGGAATGACAGAAATCGTGCTGGACGGTTCTGCTCTGTGCAAGTGTGCTGTGTCTACCATACATGCAAACGGAGGGTGAACCTACTTTCAGGATTGCCTTCGATCGTTGTGCCATTTTCCACAAATGAGCAATTGTTCTTTAATTATGTACGCGTGGAAACCAGACACACATATCAAAGGGTACAAGCGATAACCTAGATATGATCTCACCTTAGCGCGGTAACTCCGGGTTTGTGGGGTAAACTCGGATGCGTCCCGATGATAAACCCCCTGCGTCAAGCTAAGCTTATACGATATAAGGGTGCTCGGAAAAGGGAAGGCAAGTTGCTCGCATGTAGACTCACTCCATCCCACTTACTGATTCATTCGGAAAACCGTTGATGGTTCGTTACTGGTGGAATCTCGCGCGGGAAAATCTTTTCCTTCCTTCATCAAATATGAGGCTGAAGATGGCGGACGGCCTAGGATGTGCTACGTGAGGTGGTATCTTCAATACTTGGAAAAAAAACGAGATCAGTTTTGATCATAGAATCATAGAACTACCAAGTTTTCAATAGCTATAAGTACAGCGTTATATCCCCATGTGAACCAAGATCACATCATCAAGCTTCACCCCTGATCTTCAGAGCCAAGACTTCCCAACGCCCTGCTCCCGCACAACGCCAAGATGCACCAATACTACCTTCTTGCTCTCCTTCCCGCGGCCCTGGGCTGCCTAAACACAGACACGAACGCGTGTGCCAGCTACATCAAGTCCAACGCCGCCGCGTCGACCTTCTGCGCCACCTTCACCAAGAGCACGGTGACTGCCACCACCGCCCTCCCCGCCTGGGCTACCAACTGCTCGCAAAAACCGAGTCTCATCTCCGCCGAATGCACTTGCGCCTACAGTGGTGCTGGTGGTAGCTCGCCGACTACCACGTTGAAGACTACTACTGCTGCAGGAGGCTCTACGCCCACCGGAGTCACTACCACTCTTCCCAAGTCCACTGGAGCTACTTCTACCAGCAAGGCCATCACTGTATCCGCTGGGCAGTCGTATGATGGCGGCATGAAGAAGTTTGACCGAAGCCGTACGTTGTCAAAACGACAAGAAAAACAATGGATGATTGAATACTGATACCAGAGCAGCTAGGGTTTGCGCTGAGCAAGACGAGACAGGTGAGGCTGATGCGATGTTCGTCCTTGAGGCTGGTGCCACCCTCTCGAATGTCATCATTGGACCCGATCAGGCAGAGGGCGTTCACTGCAAGGGAACATGGTTAGCATTCATTCAGCGCTGATGAGAGTTTCCGTGCTAATTGACTGTAGTACACTGTAATTGAAGAAACCTATTGGAAGAAACCATACGAAAAACACGAGACTAACAGTGGATACATTGTAGTAACAACGTTTGGTGGGAAGACGTTTGCGAAGATGCTCTGTAAGTCTCTCAATCTCAATTGTGTAATGGTGTGTTACTGAACTTCTACCTCCAGTACCTTGAAGCAGACCAGCGGAACCTCTTACGTCAATGGTGGCGGTGCCTTCAAGGCCGCAGACAAGATTGTTCAATTCAACGGGTTTGGAACTGTCTCAATCAAGAACTTTTATGCCAACGAGTAAGTCAAATTCGTCTCTATCTATTGAGATACAAGTTGCTGAAACGTAGCTAGCTACGGAAAGGTCGTCCGAAGCTGTGGCAACTGCAGCGGTAACGGAGGTGCACGCAACATTGTTATGAACAACGTGATTGCAAAGGACGGCGGAGTCCTCTGCGGCATCAATACCAACTACGGTGATACCTGCAAGGTCACCAGCTGTTGCCAAGATGACAATAAGATTTGCGATAGGGTATGTTGACTTCGACCCTGACATCTCTGTGAATGTGCAAGGAAGAAATGCTGACTTCCTGTGTAGTACACGGGAAATAACAGCGGCGCCGAGCCTACTAAGATCGGTAGTGGACCTGATGGCACCTATTGCGTCGCCACCAGCTTTACCACGGCCTGTTGATTATCTGTGACGATGGCGACCAAACGATCTATGTGATGTGGCGTTGTAAAAGCCGCTTCATCCTGATTTGAAGTTACGGACTTGTAAGCAAGGGGTGGAAGGTGAGGAAGCTTCTGGCTCGCCGGCAAAATGTAGTACTTTGCACTGTACATAGTACCTATATCATTCAGTCAAACATATGATGTATCAATTATTTGCTACTGAAATAAACCGATTTCTGCGCAGTCATGTTAATTTCGCACTCGTTCACTCTAAGGACTAACACATCGAATGCCAACAATGAGTCTGCCGACAATTCGATTCAGGTCGAAGACGAACTTATCGCGGTCTTGACGTGCATGAGTGCTTTAGTACTTACACGCTGACCGGCAAATCGAGGTTGTATTTTTCGAGTGTAACAATTATTAGGAACAACGTTCAAGGCATCTGACGTGCTCAGTGCTTTGTTGGTGTTTGGGTCACATGTTCGTCAAAATAATGTCTGGTATCAGTGCCTTGGGTGGTACAGACCACTTTTGTCTGTGGCTGGCAACCGACAGAGAAACATGCAGTCAATGTCGAGGTTACATGACATAGAAAGCCTCTTGACAAAGCCACCTTGAGATTATTCTCCTTCCCAATATCCTCTAGTCACCTCGGTCAACCTTGAGCAGCGATTTCTTGGCAGCGGCCGCCTCATTGCTTATTTGCAGCGCGCAGAGTTTGCAGTTGATCCTTTGTGGAAGGTAGCTGACTACCAAGAACGCCTTCTGCAATTATCTACTTAGACGTCCAAATCACTGTGCTATTGGGCAGTATACGTAGAACCCCTCAGTTAGCAGGTCTTATTCTTCCTCGATCGAGAGACAAACTCCGAGTAGCTTACCCGAAGCAGCTACGACGTGACAGATCAGAATGCATCATAAATGATCTTGAGGACTAGTTACGAGGGTGCTACTCACACTCATCATCGACAAGAGCAACCAAGAATGGTTACTGATGGACGGAGAGTACGAGAAAGAAGGGGTTGTCGGAGCAGCCGCAGACGGATATCCCATGACATACATCTGGGATACAAGGTGTTTGAAGGCGCCCAAGCAGTTAGGTCTTTGCAAGGCAACCAATGTTGGCATCGCCACAGCCAGCACGTCATCTATGGTTTGCCGTATCAGTATAAATAAATACGCTGCCGGACTCCGCGTTTATGACTTCTCTTCAATCCTACCCGACCCCGCTGGCGCTGGTGTCTGCGAGACAGCCTACTTCGTCATCTATCCCGAAGACGATGTCGCACCTGGCGGAGGCGAGGTTACGTTTCCGGGTAGCTGGGCCTCATATGCATATTTCAAGTCTGAGTTCATCTTTGTCGACATTATGGAAAGAGGTGGCTTCCTTGTCAAAATGACGAAACGCGAAGCCTGCAAATCAAAGACTTATGATGCCGACAGTTGTCCACAGGCCATGCAGGCAACGAGCACTCCTGGACGCTTGGAAGAGAGTCAGAAGTCCTGCGGCAACTTGACCAAGACGATCATTTGGCTGCGGTTCCGTGCTATGCCACGGAGGCTTGTGCAACAACCATCATTTCGAGAGTTAGCGCGGCATGTTGCTGTTTGCCTACGACGACGCAAATCTAGGTTAGATAGCTTAGCCCAGAGTCATTGTCCTTTTTGGATAGTCTCAAAACCTCGGATACTCCAATTGAAATGAGATAAACTGTGTGTGGTGTACCAGAGCTGGTGACGTACGATTTGTGTTTCGCAGACTCCATTACATAGTTCAAGATGGGTCATCGTGTCCAATTGACTATTTTCTCACAGAGATGAGTCTGTCTCGTAACAAGTGTTATCCGTGTTCAACTCGGCGGCTCCCGAGTCCTAGAAAAGCTTGAGAAAGGCTAATCTGGACAGTTCAGTCCCGCCCTTTCCCTACCAGATCACTGAGTGATAGCGAAGGTTATAATCGACCTCAAGAGGAGGTCGATTCTATCGATTATTATCGGGGCCTACGAGTTACTGTTGCGCGAGTTATCATTTCATCGGAGAGGATCGGGCACTAGAAGCAAGCTTGCAACCAGGATCCACCGGTTCCAGATCCACAATGACAAAGCCGGTCCCGGCGCCCGTCCAAAAAACTGTATCCGTAATCCGAATCTTTCATTCCCGTTTCTTTCGGTTTTCGTACCAGAACCGACTGAGCACGTAACATCGGAAAACATGCGCTCCAGTCTCTCCTGCGAATTCTGCCGGTATGTCCCCATTGAGTTCCAGCCTTGCTTCCGGCGATCGATCGGATCCGATGTAACGGCCGCTGACCCCGTTTTTTTGACCCCGCAGGCGGTCCAAGATCAAGTGCGTCAACAGCGGAAGTCCGCCGTGCACCAAATGCGCGAAGTCGGGAAGACCGGACTGCGTACTGACCAGACCCCACGTCGCGCCGAATGGACGGGCGGCGAAGCGGGCGCGGAGAGCAACGGAGGAGGCTTCGTCTGTGTCGCATGATCAGGATGTCGAGACTCAGCGACAACTTCTCTCTGCGCCTCATTCACGGGGCCCGGCGACGCCCTCATCGGGCTTGGGGTATCAAGATGGCAGACAGGAAATGGACCATCATCTCGAGCAAGTTCCCAAAGACGTTGTCTACATCGCTCTCGAGGCCTTCTGGCGCAAGTTCCCCGAGCTTCGCGTTATTCACCCATCTTCCTTCATGATATCATTTGGGGCCAATTGCCCTAGAGAAAGTAAGGCATTGTTAGCAACAGTGCTTGCAATGACCAAGACCCAGAAGCCGGATTCGGACCGTCTGCGATCCCAGATCCTTTTTCCGAGTGAAAGGTATGCGTCCTATGCGTGTGATGTCCTGGCAGCATGCATACTCCAGCCACCAGATGTCAAGGTCATCCAAGCCCTGCTTATTCTCACATTGTATGAATGGGGCACGCGAGATTTCCACAAGGCCTGGATGCACTGTGGTAGGTCAACTTCTGAAGTTTCACGTCAAATGTGTCTGACATCGAACAGGAATCGCAATTCGCATGATGCAATTACTCCATAGCTCGCGAGTAGCGCCCTTCCCACTTGAAATTCCACAACGCAGCGAACCAAACAGCCTTACTCCCGCCATCGAGACAAGGACATTCTGGGCATGTTTCATCATGGATTGTATGGTGAGCTCGGGAACATACAATCCACGAGTGCTACCCAAACAGGAGATGGCAAAGCTCAACGTGCCGCGACCGCCTACTTCTACCGAGTTTGCTCTAGGGCCAGGATCGTCAGCGCAAGCTGAAGGCGTGGGGGAGAATTTCACATCGAGTGGAACCACAACTTCGGTATACCTCGATTTGGACCAGAGCTTTGGGGTCATGGCTGATGGGTTCGATATCTACTCTGATGTCATGGCTTTCGTGTTCAACGACGGGCGTAAAGCGCCAGGCATGTGCTTGCCCGAGAATTGCCCTTGGGTTTCTACATCACCTGTGGCATGTTGGCGTCGGAGACTCGAGGAATGGAGAACAAAGCAGCACTATCGATTACACTATCCGGCCAACAGCGTTGCTGCATACGCTACACTAGGCTACGGTGAATCCTTCGTCTATCTAAATCTGCTTTATTACCAAAGGTTAGCCGAAGCTCCCCCTCTCCCCCCCCCCCCCTCCTTTGCGCAAAGACTTGTCTGGGCTAATCCGAGATTACGGTAGTGTCGTCATGCTCCAGCGAGAATACTTCCCGTTCCTACCGACTATTGACATGACTCCTCGTGGACCGATAGATCCCCCTACACTTGAAGCTGAGGCTCCCCCGGGCTGGTGGGAACAGAGTGCAAAAGAGCTATTCGAAGCAGCAGGTCACTTATCTAGCGTTCTTCGAGAGGCTTCAGAATGCGGTGTTACAGTTATGACGCCCTTCGCTGGGTTCTGTGCATTCTCGTCTTGCTACATCAATCTATACGGATTCATGTTCCCGAGGATTGGTGTTGGGTATGCTACCAGGGCGGAAGAGTACATGAACTGGAGTATAGAGTATCTCAATAAGTTTCGCGAAGTCTGGGACCTCGGCGACGGATGGGTGAGTCATTGATGCCATTGGAGACGCAGTCCCTGTGGACCATCGTTACTTTACTTATGACTGACGCGGAACAGCTCAAGACCATCCAAAACGGGTCGTTGATGTACCAACGAGCGACGTCTGACGCTCAAAAATATCGCGGACGATCTCGCTTTGACTTCAGTGTCTTACATCAGTCTGTACACGAGTTTCGGGTGATTGATAGATCTGCTCAACATCTGGAGGAAATCAATAACGCAGAACGGGGTGCCGTCAGTACGGGTGAGGGCAACAATGCCTCAGGCGATAAGTCGAATCAGAATATCGGTGGTTTAAACTCACAAGCCTTGATAGACGCTGTTGGCAGTATGGACGATCAAGGGCTTTGGCCAAATTGGTGGTCAATGCTGGAAGATGTTGATGCTTCGGAGATTTTTACGATAGGCTAATCGCATTGAAAGAAGCCCTCAAATGGTTGATTTTTGAAGAATGGGTATAATTGAATTGACTATGTACGAAAGTCCGAAGTAGAACTGCCCTGGTATATTCATCACGCTCAGCGTCAGTGTGTCCCTGACCATGACCGCTTTTCACAAGGTTTCCGCTTCAACCTCCTCCAGTGCTTCTCTGAAAACACTGCAAATCTTACGCAGCTCCTCCTCTGTTGTCGTGAACGGAGGAGCAAGTAGGACGTGATCTCCTCTCGAGCCATCCACTGTGCCAGCGCCAGGATAGAGAGCAACGCCCTTCTCAAAGGCCCGCTCTTGAACTCGTAATCCAAACCGCAGCTTGGGATCGAAAGTCTCCTTTGTCTCCCTGTCCTTGACAAATTCGACAGCCCAGAACAAACCTCTTCCCCTGATTTCACCGACCGATTTGCAGTTGATGAGCTCAATGCGCAGTAGTACTTCAAGCTGCTTCCCCAACTGAGCGCAGCGAGCGACGAGGTCGTCTCGCTTCACGATCCTTTGAACAGCCAATGCAGCTGCGCAGGCAATGGGATGGGCTTGGTAAGTGTGCCCGTGGTTGAAGGCGTTGGATCCCTGTCTCAGCATGGACACGACCTTTTCGTGCATCAGAACGCCGGCAATGGGACCGTAACCTCCGCCGAGACCCTTGGCGACGGTGACAATATCGGGAACAACGCCCTCTTGCTCAAAAGCGAAGTAAGTTCCAGTACGTCCGGTGCCGCACATGACTTCGTCCAAAATGAGAAGAGCGCCATGCTTGTCACAAATCTGACGAGCGCCAGCGATGTAGCCGACAGGAGGTGCCACGCAGCCTGCGGTAGCGCCCACCATAGTCTCGACAACAAACGCAATGACGTTGTCTGGGCCAATCTTTTGGAACTCGTCCTCGATCTCGGCAAGGAGTCTAGCCGTGAATTCATCCTCGGTCTCATCTGCTTTCTGGTATTGGTACGGATATGCTGGTGAAACATATGAGACGTGGGGGTAGGAGAAGCCCTCGTATGGGACCTTTCTCGATGCGACTGTCGAAATCGACATGGTCGCCATGGTGTTGCCGTGGTAGGCTTGATTTCTACCAATAAAGTGCTTTCTCTGCGGCTGACCATTTTCGAAATGATACTGACGGGCCAATTTTAGCGCCGATTCGACCGCTTCACTTCCGCTGCAGACGAAGAAGGCCTTCTCGAGACCATGCGAATTGCCATCGAGGATAAGGTCGGCAAGTTCCTCAGCCGGCTGTGTCGTATAGGCTTGCGTGTGGACGTAGCTCACTTTCCGGGCTTGGTCCGAGATAGCTTGACAGACTTCCTCGTTGGCATGGCCAATCAGGGCTACAGCAGCACCACCGCATGCATCGATCACCCTCTTGCCGCTGGCGAGGTTGAGGTAGATACCGCTTGCTGATTCGACCATGGAGGGGTGTTGGATTAAAGAGCGGTGCATGAGACGGCCTTCGCCACCCTTGGTTTTGATGTTCTTGACTGTGGGAAGTTCGGCGTTAGCTGTTGTGAACAGCTCGTCGTCTCTTGCGGGAGCCATGGCAAAGGATGTTGAATGTAGACTAATAACTTGAGGTAAGATAAATGTACAAGTGGGAGAAAAGAGACAACCGGCACTTCAACTCTTCTAAATATACCTTCATTATTCGGCGCTAGTGCTGAAATCCGAGAATCATCGGGATCGACGCAAGCGGCTCCGTGTCTACGGAGCCAAACCGGCCGTTTCAACGGTGGGCCCGCGTCAAAATCATCGGAGGAACTACAATAGATAATCCACTTTGGACATCTCCATAAAATCCGCAGACGATGATAACCGCATTATTGCGTGAGAAATTCTGATATCGGTTCTGACGCAAACCCGATAACCGAAAGCCGACTTACAACATCCGATTTTCTCACTCAGACTCGAGAATATGATAAGCTCGAAGCCGCTCCGGGAGGAGGCTGAAACTTTCAGTTCGAAAAGAGTATGCTTCTGACAGCTTCTGCCGAATTCATTTGAGTTTTGCCAAGATGGACACCGAAAAAGGCACCTACCCCGAACGACAAGTCGTCCCAAGCCAAGATGGGCACGATACCGACCACTCAAGCGACGACCATGCCGCAGGTTCAGCTCCCAAAGCGGAGGAGCAGACTTACGATGACCGGAAAGCTTGGGTCACGGTTGCTGCGTCGTCACTGACCATGTTTGTCTACCTCGGAGTGATCTACTCTTGGGGCATCCTGCAAGTCAAGCTCGTCGAGACGACGGGTTCAAGTCTAACAACCTTGACATTTGTCGGATCAATGGCGACATCTTTCATGATCTGTTTCAGTATTGTCTCCGACAAGATCATCAGCAGGATAGGATACCGGCTGGCTGCGTTGATTGGTGGTCTCTTCATGGGTTTGGGTGAAGTTCTCGCAAGCTTTACTACCCACCATGTCGTCGCTTTGTTCTTTCTACATGGTCTCGTCTTCGGCCTTGGTGGTGGCCTTTGTATCTTTGTGAGTGCAACAAGACTCCTGCTGGGTCTGCAAATGTCCTATGTCCCACTGGCGCAAGCCATGACAACTAATATCATTTCTTACCAGTCTGTCTCGACTGCTCCGATGGGTCTCTTCAAGAAGCATAAAGCATTGGCTATGGGTTTTGTTTTCGGTGGTGGCAGCTTGGGTTCTGCCATCATGAGTGTTGTAGCCAACTACCTTGTCAAAGACCTGGGTGTCTCCTGGACGTTCCGCATTCTTGGCTTCGTTTTGTGGGGTGTTTCTATACCTGCATCCTACTTCTTGCCAAGGAGGATAACTTCGGGAAAGAAACCCTCCCGTCAGCTACAGTGGTAAGTAGATGGAAACAGCGACAACTTGAACATAGCTGACATGTGTTAGGTATCGCTTCAAGGAACCTCGCTTTCTCCTGCTCGTCGGCGGCACTGTACTTTCCTGCTTCCCGCTCTTCATCCCGCCCTACTTCATTCCGATCTTCTCGAGATCAATGGGCTACACCAAGGAAATTGGTATCATTATTCTTGCCTGCTGGAACTTAGCTTCTACCTTGGGCCGCGTTGTCGCTGGATGGGTGGCCGATACCTTTTTGGGACCAGTCGAGAGTCTGGCAATCTGTATGCTATTCATGGCTCTGAGCTCTCTCATCGTCTGGCCTCTTTCATCATCAATCGGCATCTTTTCCGTCTACCTCATATTCAACGGTATCGGATGTGGTGCGTTCTTCAGTCTCACGCCTATCGCAGTTAGCGCCACATTTGGCGGAGAGAACACCCTCAGCATCATCCCCGTCGTCTGGACGACTTGGTTCTGCGGTTTCTTTTTTGTAAGTCATTCAATGCCTTGAATTACTTAAACTTTTGCTTACCAAGTTAGGGTACTCCGATTGCTTCAGGGCTTTACTCCATCTCTGGTGATGTTGATGGTCTTGAGAAGTTTCGACCCGCTGCATACTATGCCGGGGCAATGGCATTGGCAGGATTTTCATGTGTTTCGGGGATTAGGTTTGCGCGGAGAACAAAGACAACGGAAAGTCTTGATGACAGGATTCATCAGATGACCTGATGAGTAAAACAAGAGCACATTTCCGTGGGGTGTGCACCAAATAACGGCCGATCACTAAACTAGAAGTTGCCATTTGAACGTGTGATACCAGATAGACCATAGAGTCAGCAGAGCATAGAGAGTGCTCAGACGAAGAGCTACGAGTATTTAGCATCAGCATAAGTAATTAATATCATCCACTGATACCTATGTAAGTATTGTTGTCACTTCCAAAGGCTCGCACGCGAACCACAATGCCACTCTTGAAAACCAGTCTCGTATGCCTTATCAAACCAACCAACAGACTAGGTCTATGAATGCTCACGATAACTTCTTCAAAGGCCACACAACGGGCGCCAAGATCAGTAACTCAATGTAGACACGACGATGGCCATCCAACAACGGATCAAAGTCGTTAGCAATTAGGGGAGCATTTATTGGCGGGACTTCGCATACACGATGATACTTCGTGATGCGGGGAAGTAGCTCCATGCTACTGGTGGACTTAATCACCGATATTGAATTACTTGGCAAAGTGTGACACTGAACCCTCCTTGAAATCACAACCCTTGACAAGTCTCCAAACGCCCATCCATCAGTTGGGATGATCACAAATCCCTTGTGAAATGGGTTTATTGAGAGACTTATTTCCATGAACCACAACGTCCAATTTTCTTGTCCCCCGCTGGGACTGTCACTTGGGCCTCCGATGTGGAAATGTCCTTACGTCCAAGGCCGACTTTTAGGCTAAAGTAAAATACTCCGTAAATCCTGATCTGATTTAGTCTGGGCATTTTCAACGACAGATGAGCTAATTGATGCTCTCGAAAGTATCCGAAGTTGAAACTGACGTACCTACTCAGGAATACACTTTTCCACAGTGTGCTTCGTAATGTAAATTACAGAGCTTCGGTATCAATATAAGCTGGGCATCACCGCTGAATCTAAGTACAAACCAGTACATCTCTCACTCGATTCCGCGACACATCAAACCTACGTTGTATAGCATTTCCTTTTCTTCTTTTCCTACAGCGGGAACCGAAACATGAAAATCTCATCCATAGTTGTGCTTATCCAAGGCATCGTCGCTGCTCAGGGTGCTGTCACTGAGAGACAGTCCAGCGGTTGTCTCGCTGCTGCTACTGGATTTGCTTCCCTAAACGGGGGAACAACTGGCGGCGCGGGCGGAACGGAGGTGACAGTGACTACTCAGGCTGACCTCGAGAAGTATGCCAGCGCATCAGGCAAATACGTGATCAAGATCAGCGGTCGTATCACCATCAGCCCTCTCGGCAAGGAAATCAAGATCGCCAGTGATAAGACTGTTATCGGGTTGGGCATCTCTGGCGAGCTTTATCAAGGTAAATCCTCAACCTATCTTTCCATTCAACATGTTGCATACTAAGCCGGCTCCAAAAGGTGGTTTGGGCTTGAATGGGGCCAGAAATATCATCATTCGCAATCTCAAGATTGGCCACACCAACCTCAACGATGGCGTGGAAAACGATCGTGATGGCGTTCAAGCCGATACCGTGAGCAATATCTGGATCGACCACTGCCTTTTCGAAGATGGTGGCGACGGCTTGGTTGATCTTCGGAAAGATACCACCTACTTCACCGTCTCCAACAATATCTTCCGTAACCACGACAAGACTTTCGGTATTGGCTGGACCGAGAATGTCACGGCTCGTGGAACCATCAACCACAACTGGTTTGACAACACAAACCAAAGAAACCCGAGCGCCGACAACTTGGCACAAGCGCATCTTTACAACAACTATCTCTACAGCGTCACTTCATACGGGCACTACGCTCGCGGCAGCACCAACGCACGTGTCGAGAATGTCTTCTTCGAGAATACCAAGAACCCCTTGACCAAGGACTCGGGCGCCGTACTCAACGCCACTGGTAACACTTATAAGAGTTGCACTGGCACTATGGCTGCAAACTCGGGAACCTCCTTTGACCCCAAAAGCCTCTATTCCTACACTCTTACGGCTACTGCTGATGTTCCTGCCTACGTCAAAGCCAATGCTGGTCCGAGAGCTTCTGTCTGCTCCTGAGTTGAGAGGATTGCGGGCACAATGAGATATCAGAAATCTTAAGAACATGCCCAGCGAGCTTCAAGTTGCAATCTAATCGTCTAGGTTCTCGAAATGAATCTCGTTGTCGTATCACACATGGATCCCTATGAACGGCCCAATGTGTCATTTCTCGAAGTCATCGAGATAGATCATGTGATACTATATTGTGAGAAACATGGTTGAAAAACGTTCGTGAGCCAAATGTTTGCTTCCCTTAGCCTTTAACCCCAATTCTCGCCTATGTCTACACCCTCCCCAGTTTGTGCCTTCAAACCAGCCACTTTCCATCTCCCTTGAGCTTCGTCTTCGACGACTCTTCCCAGTGACCTGCGTCAAATTTCCACGCCCAAACCTCCTGATTGGCATCGTAGCTAGCTTTGTGGCGTGACTCGAACTGACCGAGGCCGGCTGCACGCATAAGCGACCTCCATGGCTGGTTGTCATTACCCGTTTCAATCCTGAACACCTCACAGCACAGTTCGATTCGAGCATATTCAATCAATGCCTCGAGGATCTCGAGACCATAGCCTTTACGCCAATGTCGGTGATCGATGCTGATGCCGAGGTCCGTCATGCGCCTATCTCCCGACGGAAGTGTGGTCTTGCCGGTGAGAAACCCAGCGGGGTCCACGGTCTCGAGGGTGTTGTAACCACCGTTGCCGATCAACTCGTTGGTCTCACGGAGGATGACGACAATCCAGCCGTTCTTTCCATCTTTCGTAAAACTGACGAACTTGTCGATGCGGGTGCGAATCCTCTCTATAGTCAGGTTCTGTTCCGACTCTTGGAAGGGAAAGCTGTCGGGCGTCTGGAGAAAATTGAGCAAATTCTCCGCATCTGACTGAATAGCTGTGCGGATGATCAGCCGTGGAGTTCCGATCTCGAGCACGGAGTCATGTCGTGATGAGTCTTGTAGGGCCATGCTGGGATCGAATTCGTAGATTTCAACGAGGCAGCTAGAAATGCGATTCGGTGCTGCGCTGAGATAATCAATTAGACTTAAACAGCCTACGGTATTGATTTTAGTTGGTCACCAACACAGCGACGACGAAATTGTTGAGGCTTTCCTTTGGATGTCCTAGATGTCCTACTAAACTTCTCAATGAGTTGTACATATTGACAAAGGCCTCTATGCTGGATTTGCCAATCGTGAGTTATGTATGCTCCCCTTGCTCATTCACATCGTTACAAGCATCAAGCTGATAGCATAATAAATTGAGTTAGGTAGCTTGAGAACTGAAGGCTGAAAATCAGACGCAAGATGTATCATATTGCCATCGGCTCAGTTCAGTTTGTCGTTAAGGGTCATTCCTACATGAAGGTCTCCAGTTGACTCTATGCCACTGATCCATCTCTGAGACACGTTCAATTTAGGTTTAATGAGCTCAGAGCGCACATTGTGGACGGGAATACTACAGCGCAGCCGGGACTAGCTGCGGAGAAATTGCATGCGGCGGGGAAAGATGAGAGGGATGGTTACATGCCAGCGGGGAATTTTAGTCCACCTATTTCCGTGTCCCCGAGCCCCGCGACAGATAGTACGAGACCATTAGTTTAAAGGAGCTTCGACCGCGTGGTCAGTTTGGGATCGATTGGCGGCTATTAGTGACTGGCTTTAATGCAGCCAAGGATCTCATCTTGAGAACTTGTTTGATAGATCACGCGCAGTGACGGTACTTCCAGCTAGTTCGATAGTACCAGGGGTCAAAGGTTTATAAAACATGGAAGCTCCAAAACCTTGACCACATCTATACGCTTCTCGACGTGAAAATTGCAGAGCATCATAGATTATCGCTTACAGGCTCGCGTCAACATGAAGGTTTTCAATGTGCTCTCAACCTTGGCAGTTTTAGTAGGCAATGCTTTTGCGGCTTCGCGAATATCTCCGCCATCCGGCGCAATCGTCGTTGCTAAATCGGGTGGCCAATACACCACGGTGAGTACATTCGATTCAAAACAATGGCGCTACGGTTTCTAGGCTCTTACATGACGATCTGATGTGGTGTCACTTGGCTGATGTATACCAAAGCTTCAAGCAGCTATCAACTCCATTTCAGCCAGCTCCACCGCAACTACCACAATCTTCATCCAGCCGGGCACTTACTCTGGACAAGTTTCCATTCCCAGCCTGAGTGGAAAGCTCGTCATCTACGCATACACTACCAACGACCAAGACTACACCAAGAACCAAGTCATCTTGACCAATACTCTCTCAGCTGCGGATGCTGGAAGTAACGACTTATCTGCAACACTGAGAGTTGCAACTAGCTACTTCAGCCTATACAACGTCAACCTGATCAATGGCTATGGAAAAGGCTCTCAAGCTCTAGCCATATCTGCAAATGGCCAGTACCAAGCGTACTACGGTTGCAGCTTCGTCGGCTATCAGGACACGATCTATACCAACAAACCACACCAAGTCTACAAGAACAGCTACATTGAGGGTGCGACCGACTTCATCTTCGGCAATGACGGCAACGCTTGGTTCGAGAAGTGCACGATCGCTATCAACGGTGCCGGATACATCACGGCGAGTGGTCGCGACAGCGCCGACGCCTACTGGTACGTGATCAACAAGGCCACAATTGCAGCGAAGTCAGGCGCCGGTGTCGCCAAGGAGTCTACGGTGCTGGGCAGACCGTGGAGGGAATACGCACGCGTTGTCGTCCAGAACTCACAACTCAGCGATGTGGTCAAGCCTGTTGGGTGGTCTGCTTGGGGCACTAACCCCACCGCCAACGTTTACTATGCGGAATATGGCAACACTGGAACTGGTGCCAGCGGCACGCGCGTGAGCTGGGCCAAGAAGTTATCAAGCGCGGTTTCCATTGACACGATTCTTCCGGGCTGGACTTCTTGGGTTGACACGACTTATTGGAACTCTTCTTGAGGCTTGCTTCCTATAGCAGACGTAGCTCTTCAGGGGAAGATCTTCTGTGAGAAACGACTCGAAAAATCGAGACTTCTTCCCAATAATTCATTTCTGCATTCCTAGTGAAAACTTTCATTTCCTTTTGATACAACGTGATTCTTAGTCTCTTGATTGACATATGGTTTGTATTGGCCGGTGATTGCTCCGGAGCATTGACACTGGCGATGTCGGACTTGCCAAAGTTGACGCCTCCACATCGTAATCCGGTCCTGTATCGATCTGTCCTAAGTTGTGGTTGATATTGTTCATCAAGCCTGTATCGTCGATGTCTCGGATTTGTGATGTTAGCTGATCGTTCTGTCGAGAAAGCTCGGATAGATCAGTGCGATTGCGAGAGCATTTGGCGATTTGAGTTTCTGATCGGAAAGGCCAAATTCTCCAATCAAAAGATAAATATGGCCGTAGGGGCGGTATACAAGCAATGATCAGACCGACTTGTAAGTCAACAGCACTCCATAACTCTGTCCGGTTGATATTAGTACCACGATACGTGCAGTATCATAGGATACTGTATAAGCCATCACGTTAAAACTAGAATATCGACTCACCAATGAGTGTGAATGAGCGGAAAGATGTCACCGACACCTGAATGCCTAGGAACCGTGCCAAGCTGACTGCCAGGTTGATGGCTCCCAGAAAGAATGTGCAGTAAACACTGATCTTGACACTTTTCTGGAGTTGCAATCGGTACAATACAAAGAATGGAAGACAGAATACTTTGAGATGTGTGAGAAGTTAAAGATGCTTGTGTATGTGATCGACGTAGTGATGGGAAACTGACTCATCAGATCTGCGGCAAAGTTCAACGCCCAAGCGATTTGGAATACTTGAGCGAACACTATCGGGGAACATGCAATTGCTGGATCTTGGGACCTAAGAATAGTTTAGTTGGAGTTAGAGTTTGCATGATAAGATGGATGAGTCTTACCAGTTTCCTTGCAGAGGCCTACAAATTAGAAGTAGGGTGAGTATATTGGTGATATACGCACAGCCGCAATACACCATGGTTCCCCAGAGAATCTTGCGCCTAGTTTCCATAAAGATTGGAAAGAATCGAGCATATAGACTTAAGAGTGTTGCCTTGCAGAGATAGAAGGCTGTGAAGAATGGAAACTGGCCACTCCATTGCAACTGCATATAGCTGACGGTTAACTTGACTTGCAACACCCAAACCCCCTCAAACCTCTCCGCAATTCACAGTCCTACTTCTCGCAAGTCAACGATGCTTACCTTCCACACAAGCTCTAGGTCCTCGGGTGTTCCGTCATACCCTTCTAGGGTATAGGCAACGTGGGGACGTAATACTCTCATCTTATGGAAAACAATATCGTATGAAGCGGATGCTACGGTGAAGAGCCATGCAACACAAACGAGAATGTCGCTCGTGATAAGGGGGAGGTTTTGAATGACTAATCGCAGGTATATTCGGGCGCCGATCAGAGCAGCCGCAATTCCGATCAATGTGAATTCGGTTCCCTAACCGTGTTAGCCTGACTAAACTTTCGATCTGACAGACTGCGTTAAAGCTGAGATTCGGCGGGGGAAACTAACACAAAATTAATTGTGAAGTTTATGGAGGCGCGGTGACGTACAATAACCGCACCTGCGGATGGCCCATTCACGTCCATGATGAAGGTATCTGCGATATCTTCAGTTCGCAAAACCAGACGTATCAACATAGATCATAGGAGATGAATTTGGGCCAAATCCCCCGGAAGTCCCCACTGACGGAATCTGCGCTTTATCATGTTTAGATGGAGATTGTACTCCAGCTCTCTGGATGGCTTTTGCCTAGCTCAACGCCTGCAAGCAGTTAGAGCGCCGCCACAAGGGGTCGGGGCACGTCCACATCGACAGCCACATCTAAGCGCGATCGAGCAGTGACCTGCCAAAAACATGAAAACGGTGAACTTGGTTACTTTGTCTGCTTCGGTTTCGCTTTTTAATCTGATTATCTATCCAACCTTTCGGTGAAGCGCCGGACTCGGTAAGACTACTTAACATTAGCTACGGGCTAGAAACAAGCCAACGATGTCTAGCGGACCCGAGTGTTTGGACTTCATCGGGGTTACGGCCACCGTTTGAACTCTCATCATGATCTCGGAGGCCACTTGCAATACTTTGAATCGTACTTCGGGTGCTTCCGCGGCACTATCACTCGACCCAACGACCCTCTAAAATTTCAGAAGAGACTCTTGACTTTTCGTTGGAAAGTATAAAAAATAACTGAGAATTCTCCTCCCACCATACTAAATTCGTGAGAGGTCTAGGTCAATTCAATACTCATTATACGCAAGAAATATCCTGACAAGTGACGAATTGATCTGATGTGAGTAGAACTCCTGGCATCATCTCCGATCTCGAAAATTCTACGTGATGAGCTTCCTGGGTATGTAAATGATCTTAACTCGATACTAGTGACAGTGACAGATACAAGCCCCGTCTGGGTTCTATACGTGCGAATAAGTGACTCGTCTTCAGGATGCTCGTCGTGAATTCAATTCTTGCAAAGTGCATGTACCTGTAGTACCCCTTACCTCTTGAAAACCGATACCTAAAGTAATGGAATAGGTTCAACTCCACTCAAAGTCAGGACTATCACCATCCTATGATAATTGTCATTGCACATTAGGATACTTGGAGGTACTGCTTCAACTTCACTACGCACCGTCTTGCCTTTTCCACGGCGGCGGCATGACGTGACAGTTGGCCAGACCTGGTATTCCCCCTTTGGTCTTTCAGAATCTTCGTCTGTTGACATACTTTCCACATCAGTCTCTGGTACGGTTGCCGCCGCGCTTTGTGACAGTACTCTTCGTCCAGACTATATTTCCGTCATCTTACCATGTCGGCCATCCTCTTCGCATTAAATACCGAGGAATAAGTCGCCAAACGTCATTTATTGTGAATTATTGCACGCAAGGCAGTTCACCTCCTCATAATACTCAATGAAGGGAATTAGATACAAGCATGACTGAGCTGTTTGATGGACCCATCGATATGGACCAGACCATATATGTATCGTCCCAGTGTTGCTCTCAACACCCTTCCTCCTAGAATCTCACCTAGATGCCCCCTTTTGCAGTGACCCAGGCCCGGAAATTTCGATCTTTAACGCGCAATGATATAATCGTCATCATGTCTCTTAGTGTTGTGGTTCGTCTGTGACTTGCCCCTTCATACCAGCGCTTCTCGAATCACACGACGCGTGGCATCACACTTATTGACTGATTGGTCCCTGCAAATCAGGGCTCTATTGTGCTCTTGGAAAGTGCAGTTGGCTACTGCGAAAGGGTTTAGCAAGTTCCATTTGGTTCAGCTCAGTCGTCGGCGGCTGGCTGAGATCAGCTGAGCTGCAAGGTATGTAGGTGGGGACGGGAAGGGCCAGAACCGCGGGGCCGTGGGCGGGCCGAGAAGCTACCCATTTGAGCCACGCCTCATCCTCATATGGCCATGGCCGCAGCTCTACCCCTGCAATGTTAGTAAAATGCCGTCAAATGATGGACACAAAAACCTCTCTATCACGTTGGTCACTATTTCATCCCAGGCAGCCACACGGGCTTCCTCAAGAACGCTTGTTAGATCTCTTGACGAATGAGAGTTGACTGTGGCAGCGGAAAAGCAATGTGAAAGAATTCGGAACTACGTCTGAGTGTGATCTATGGGCTCAATTTGGGGAAAAGCCGTGATACTCAACCGCCTCAAAGGTTCTGGACTTGCCTGTTCTAGCGAAGAAATCCCAAAAAAGGCGACGAGCAATGTGCCTTGCATACCCGCTTTAAACCAGCGCTTGGGATGTGGCCTCGGATCACATATCCCGACCTGACATTGAAATCAGCCAGCCTCTTGGAATTTCCTGGCAGAGGGGGGTGATTCAGCGCGGATGCCGATGGTATAGCGTTTGCGTAGATGATGATTGTACGTTGTATACATGTATTGCGCTGAGGTATTCAGGAAGCAGTAAGTCAGGTCGTTCTTTCAAGTTCCGAATTTCTGTTCACAGGGTGTGCCAGGCAGCCCCAGAATAATCGTCGTGGGTTCTATGTGGCGAAGATCGCGACAGCCTCCTAAACCAGTCGGAAACCCTACATCCAAGCGGGAGTACGAACCACTCAAGCCATCGAATGTCTCCTGAGTATTGCCTCAACTGAAGCTGGCATGGATGCCAGTGAGACGAGGGAAGGGAGGAAAAGCCCATGTGTGCCTCGACTTTACCCCTGAAGAAATGGAAGTTGTTGTATGTATCGCGAGGAGGCTAGCTGAACCTCCTAACACCATTCTTGATCACACAGCTATCTAGTCAAGACGCGGGTGCTATACTGCGGCTGACAGCCTAGTGGCAAGATGATCAACTGAGTCGTCCGAAATTCAGAGTGCTTGCCTCATCTCAAACTACAAAAGGCTTCATCGAACCCACTCCATCTCGACAACTCTTTCCTGTCATCAACAGCTTTCAATCACTATCAGTTCGCCAAGATTCTCGCAAACAAGCATACTTTCCAACTTTTGATCTCATACTTACTCTCATTGGTCAATTGCCTTTTTGGTCTTCTTTTCGCTGTCAGCAATATTTGCCCAGCAAAACACAGGAGAAACGTCATTCACTACGAAGCCATTCCCTACCAAGCAATGTCTTACAACGCCCCTTCCAATACTTCCACCACCACCAGCGGCGCTCCTCGCGCTGCGGTCTGGAGCTTGAAGTCCTCCAACCCTGACCTCCCTGCGGAGTCAGCCATCTTGCCCGACGATGGTAGCAACGGCACTGAGTCCGTCTTTGATGATGACAAACGCCGTCGCGTCGACCCTCAGAACTTTGCTGATGGTGGCAAGTTCCGATGTAAGTCCTACCTCCTAATGAGGGGTCTCGATACCAATACCCCCCCCCCCCCTTGATCTGTAATCCCCTGGCCTCGAGTAAAATTGACACAAGAATCTCCAGCTGTCGTCAAGATCCAGGCTTGCTTCAACAAGGGCAACGGCAGCGTCTGGATGATGGGCTCCGGTTGGCTCATTAGCCCGGACACCGTCGTCACCGCCGGCCATGTCGTCTACGACTGGGGTCACCGCCTCCAGAGCGCCACCGAGATCAAGTGCTACATTGGATACTCTGGCCGCGCTTCCATTGGCACTCCCAACGTCCAAGCCCGCTTCGGTGAGCGTATCATCACCACCGCTGAGTGGATCGAGGCTGCCGGCAACCGCAGACATGATGTCGCCTTCATCAAGGTCAACCGTCCGTTCACCGGCAACCTCCGAAACATCCCCTTCAAGGAGACTCCTTTGTTCGCCAAGAACGCCAACATTGGTGTTGTCGGATACCCTGGTGACAAGTACCTCGAAGGCCAGAACGGACAGAGCGGAGAGAAGGGTGCTCAGATGTACGAGGAGTTCGCGCCTACCGAGTATGACCTCAAGAAGAGCGAGCGCCATATGATTGAGTACCAGGTCTCGACTTTCGCCGGTAAGTTAATCAAGTATCTCGTCTGCTTCTATTATAGCATGCTGACGGACACTTGAATACAGGTCAGTCTGGCGCCCCGATCTTCCAGGTTGAGAACAACTCGTTGGTGTCCATTGGCACCCACTGCTACGGTGGTGGCGGCGACGAGAGCAACTCTGGCAACTCCATCAGCGGCCCCTACGGTAACAACTACCATGCCTTCCTCGATCTCTTCAACAGCCCCCAGTTCCCCCAGGCACAGCGTCAGGGCATCAAGGTGCTCACTGCCAACGGCAATGCTCGTTCCAGCATCAACATCAGCGCCTCCAACGGCGCGCCCAGCAACGGGCAGGTCAAGAACAGCAGCGCCCCTTATTCCAACGGTTACAGCAACGGCAACACGTACAACGGCAACACGTACAACGGCAACGGCAACGGATATTCCAATGGCGCCTCCAACGGACACAGCAACGGCTACAACAGCTTTCGCCAGGAGATCGTGTCTTCTCCCCCGCAGCCGGCCCACTACAACTCGGGCACGGGTTTTCAGGAGAGCTCGGATGAGGAGGGCTTCTTCGATATCATCAGGTCGATCGCCAAAGTCGCCGGACCTGTCGTCTCGACTGTCACTCCTTTCCTTGGTCCCATTGGTGGACCCATCGGTGCCATCGCTGGCGGCATCCTTTCGACTGTCGGAGGTGCCGAAAGCGCTCTCGAGGACGGGAACGCGACTGCCGCTGTTGAGACCGCGATCAACTCGGGCGCCACTGAGCGCGCGGTGCTCGCCGAGGCGTCGCTTCAGGCCCTACTGAAGCTCGAAGATACCCCCGAGACCGCTGAGATCCTCCATACCATCAACTCCAAGTACAACGCTTTCAGGCCCAAGTTGGATGCCATCGCCAAGGTCGCTCAGCCCCAGCTCACTGAGGCCGGACTTCACCTGGCTCACCGCCAGATAGCCAAGATCCAGGAGCGAGGAGCCTCTGGATTCCAGGAGTCTGACATTGAGCTCCCTCGTGAGCAGCTCAGGGGCCTCCAGTACAACCAGCAAGGCTCGCAAGGAGCCTTTGTCCAGGGTCTCCTGGCACCCACTCGTCCGGTCTCGGGCGAAGAGGGCTTCTTTGACTCCCTCGGCTCTGTCTTGAGCAAGGGCATCAGCTTTGCCAAGCCCTTCATTGCGAGTGCCGCGCAGGGAGCACTCTCCGGCGTCATCGGCCGTCTCGGTGGTGGCGCGGAGTCCTCCATCGACACCCCCGCCGTCGGCTCTCATGAGTATGCCACACTTCTCGCGTTCAAGCGTGCCGCTGCCGCAGAGGCCGCTCTGCAGACCCTCATGGCGCTGCCCAAGGAGAAGCTAGACCTCCTTCGCGTCAGCGAGCCCCAGAACGGCGAGGAGGGCTTCTTCGACGTCATCAAGGCTGGCGTCCAGAAGATTGCCCCCTCCGTGTTGGACATTGCCAAGACGGCCATGCGCAAGGTCGTCCCCGTCATCGTCGACGCTGCTTCCCAGAAGATCAAGAGCGCCGTCGGACAGGAGAGCGCCAACTCGGCTCCCCGTAACAACGTCACCAGCACTACCAGTGTCATTCGGACCAAGAGGTCCGTCGCAGACTTGCTCACCGCGTCGGGTCAGTCCTACAAGGGAGCGAAGGTGAGCAACAGCCCTGATGATTTCGACCACGTGAACGCCACCCTCGAGGAGCTCCTCAAGTCCCGTGAGAGTACATGGGTGCCTTCGCTCCACAAGCGCAAGTCCTGGGACTCGAACGACGACGGCCTCTGCATGATGGACGACGAGGATCTTTGATTTGACGCGTAGATAACAATGTGCTAATTTGCTATGGCTAACGACAGGTCATTTCCACGTACTGATGATGGTGGAGTGGTTCACCCTTGACCGACTGTGGTAAAGGTTCCGGCTGATGATGCCAACGGCGGAGGAGGGTGGGACTCTTGCCATCGATGGCTTTTCGATTCGACTTCGCGAGTTTGGAACATATACAGTCATGCGAGACTGTAGTGTTCCACTCAGCTTGATTGGCTTGGTATTGTGTGTGCTTGCTCTTGTACTTGGTCTTTGGAGCTCTTCTCTCGTTTGCAGGATTCTGTGCTGTTTGGCCTCAGACATTGACTACGCTTATCGTACTCACAGCCTTTGGTTCATCCCGCTCTCAATCCGATAAAATCACTGTCATCTTTAGATCACCCGTTCCCGACGCCATATACTATATTATTCCTTTCGAGACGTCTTCATGGAGGGGTGTCTGTGTCTTTAGAGAATCGTGCATGTCTTATCGGTGTCTAATGATGCTGAGGGATCTGTGACTCGGCCGCCTTCTACGAGTATTAGTTCCTCGAATCGGTCACCGGAGTACTCGATGCGCTTCCATGTCTTCAACTCGCTCTTGTTAGCGTCAATCTCCCAGACGCGTGTCCTTCTGTAGTACCGATTCTCATCATAGGAACAGTAGCCCCCGAATCCGCTACCTCCGTTGTAACAGAGCCACGGGCCATGCTTGACCGATTGGGTGTCGCCTTCTACCAACTGGTCTCGCTGCGACTTTGGTAACAGAGCGCAAAAGTCATTGACATGATCGTGCCCACAACCCACCGCGGACACATCTTCTTGCACCAGGGCATCGTAGAGATGAGTGTTTAAGCTGGGGCCTTCGGTTGGTTCTCTCCGCTTGCCACCACTGATCGACAAATCGTCTCCTGCGTATTCGGGGAAGGGTATATGCATGAAAGCCAGAGAAAGAAAACGTGAGCCACTGTCTTTCTCTGTAATACGGATCTTTCTTAAATGCTGTGAAGTAGATATAAACCAGTCGATTTGGCTCTGCTGAATCGGCTCATAGTCGGGGTTCTTGCCAGCACTCGTGATTTGCCCATGAGAGTCTAAAAAGAAGAGTGTTGCTATCGGAATCTGCCTTTCATCGCCGGAGATGAGTTGGAGATAGTAGTTGCCTACACCATCCACTGAGTCGGGGCCAGCCTGTGCTAAACAAAATGGGAGATCTTGCAGTATTGCCATTTGCTTTTCGCCTACGACAATAACTGTTAGCACAGAAAATTGAACAAAAAGCGTCTTTCGAGACTTACGTGATAGCGCGTAGATGCCCTCATCGTCGTGATTCCCAAAAACAACCGCAAAAGGAATCGATCGACTGATCAAAGGTGACACGACTTTGAATAAAGGGGATTGTGTGTCCGGGATATCGTGATGTACTTGATCTCCGCTGAGAATCACAAAGTCGGGTTTCTCGACGTCCAGAATTTCCCCGATAAAATTAACCGTGTTCGGATCAGCTTCAATGCTAGGTAAAGGCCGACCATCTGCGTCGATGGCATCGTTACAAATCCCAGGTCCCGTGACCATGTGCGTGTCAGAAATCTGGACAATTTTGAATTTTCCGTCTTTTTTGACACGTAACGGCGTATTCGGGTCGTCAGGTCTGGGTATTGGTGGACCAAATCGTGCTGAGAGTCTTGGTGCGGGCACGTCTGGTTGATCCTCAAGCTGGAGGGGCGCGGGTAACAATGTCCAGCCTGGTCGTGGATCGACAGCATCCGTGCCGAAAAGAACGTCAATACCTGTCAACAATCTCAATTCGTGACCAGTGTGGTGACTTCTCAGGATCCAAATGCCGCAAGGTCGTTGCTCCCAGCTGTCCTCTGCATCAGTGGAAGGCTTTATATCGCCAACCCAAATATCCGTGATGACGCGGTTGTCATGGGCAACATCGGCCTCGTTCCTTTCTTCAAGGTAGATCCATGCCGTCTGCTCGCCTGCGTGAAGGTAGAGATCTTTCTCGAGTCGATTCCATGTCTGCTGTTCCAGAGGACACGCGGCTGGGGCGCCAGTTGAGGCGCAGAAAGTGACAGATAAATCTGTTATCATGGTGTTGAGTTGCTTCATTTCTGAAATGGTTGGATGACGTCAAGCTTCCGCTGAACGCCTCGCCGTTTGAGCTCAGGATAAACGTGCAAAAGGAAGAAAAAGAATGCGGGGCAAGCGAGTGTCATCACGGTGAGGTGGTTGCCTGATTCCGATATCATGTGACCCAACATGCGCAACTTCCCGTCCTCGATTTGGTGAATTCGAGCGGGCAGGCTGGCGGCTACTTTATCTTACAAAGAACACCAACCAATGAGACCTAGACGACCATTGTGTAACCACCACCACCCTGACCAAAAGCTCCGGGCGATGTGTCAGGACTCTCTCTACCAGCTCCCCCGGTCTGGTTTTTACCGGAGGTGGATCAAAATCTAATGGGTGGCGTTTGGGCGGCGTATTGCCAAGCAACATCTTCGGGGGTTGGAAGTGGAAATATCCATTTGCTCCAATGATCAATCGCGAGTGACGATACACCTCCCGTGGTGCTGCCCATAATCGCAAGAGTCGCGAAGCGAGGCGACCATGCTAGGGCTCTTTGTTCTTGTGTCAATTCCATTTCTAACGACTTGACTATTCGCAGTCGGCAAGGAATTGACAAAACCGCTTCATGCGCCAGTCACCAGTCCACAATATTTCCTTCTCGGTGACACCAAGTCCTGAGGCGTGATGGCCAACCGTATTCGCAAATCCGACACACCGAAGGCCGACGGATCATCACTTGGAGCGGGTTATAGTGCGAAGAGATTGTCGCCAACGACTTTTCGCCCTAACTTGGACCAGCCACTCCGAGGGCCTCCTAGCACACCACTGACACAGGTAACACGTCTTGACCACACTGTTCTTGTTAGGAACCTTGCTCAACTGGCAGCCACACTGGAGACGTCAAGTTGAAGGATCCCACTCCTGGTCGCTCCGTCGATACTCTGTGTAACTAAACGACATGGAACGATCTGTACCACGTTCTGTGACAGCTGTTGTGTTTGGTCCGCTGCTCCGGCTTCAGCGTTGATAACGACTGCCGACGCTGCCACATGAAATGGGCTGACCACCCTTCACATCACAGCCTGCGTCTGGTGTAATACAAGGAAAGAGGGCTGAAAATCTCTTGATCTCTTGGAGGGGCCTGGAGTAGATTTTAGGCCCAATAAACCTAGCAGTATGCGCTTCATAGAGGTCCGGAAGCTTCCTACTTCAGGTTTAGAAAATTCTCCTCGTAATCTTTAACAGTACAATGCGTACAACATCGTCTGAAAATGGATCCCTTGTCGATCACAACCAGTATCCTCACAATACTGCAACTGACTGGCAAAGGCTCCGGGCTAGCCTTAGGCGCGATCAAGTCACTGCGGGAAGCACCGGAAGTATTCAAGCAACTCATCACCGATGCCGAGGGCTTACGAGGTGAGTCGAGCTTGCCCTACAAAATCATTTACATCTTTTCAACGCGCTAATACAGTCAAAGATTTGCTTCTAGATACAGAATCTTGTCTTCGTAGCCGGTATGGAGATGGCCATGAAGATGCAATATCACCATCCATTGTTCGTGTCCTCAGAGACATCGAAGAGCGCGTCGCAGAGTTTGAACTACTAGTTCAGTGAGTTGTATCACATAGTCACATCGTCAAGTCCGTAAGGACTGATAATCATGATGAATGTCTTAGCACCCGGCTTTCGCGTCGGAAGAACGAGGATGGAAATATCGTGACCAAAGTCAAGCGAACAAGAATGCTGCAATCAGAAGCCGATATCCAGCGCATTAAAGAGAATATTCGATATTCATGCGATAATTTACGGACTCAACTTCATTTGCTTCAGTTAGACGACAGGCAAGTTAGCTAGTAGTCTGGTGGTTTCGACAAAGAAAACTGCATGCTGACCTTTGAACAGAGATGTCCTGAAAACAACAGTCCTTCAGATCCAGAGCGTAACAGTCGCAAGCCACAATGCCATTTGTGCTCTTCAAGAGCAACAGCAGAAGGTCCAAGAAGACATCAACATTGGGCTACAAAGTTTCCACGCTGTACAGAGCAACCTTGTCTGTTCCATGCAACCGTTGATTGCGCAGGCCCAAAGCCTGAGTCTTGGACAACAATCGACCAGCGAGCCCGATTTACAGATGACAAACAGTGGACTATCCGCCAACAGCCCAGCTGTTCTCATCTCTGCGAGTGTAAACTCGCATCGATGTCCGCGGGGGTGCCGATGCCGATGCCACACCCGGGCGGCGGTTCGCACACCCCCGTGGCTGAGAAACGTCGTCGGCCAGCTCCACTGGAGTTTCGATTCGTCAATATCGATGCGATCTTGCAACTATGCACCATGTAGGAAGAGCCTGAGTAAACACAACATCACTTGCTACTTCCCACCCTGGCTGGTTTCAAGGGCGATAATGGCTTCCGTTAACCTGGAGAACGTCTTCGACGCTGGGGCAAAGGTGTCGCTCAATGTGCCGCTGGTCATTCCGGAAGAAGACCATATTGTCTGGCCGCTTGTGATGGCTGGAAATCTCGGGCAGCTGAGGGATTTATTGTCGAGAGACAGGAATTTGATGCATGTAAGGAATCAATGGGGCCAATCCATCATGCACGTAAGGCTAGCTCCAATTGTACTGCGACGTATTACCTCCTGGAGTAGTGCTAACATAGTACTTCATCGAATGCCAGGTTGCTGCCAAGATTCATCAGCCAGCAGTATTTAACTTTCTCAAAGACGAAGGAATGGACGAGAACCTTCCAGATGAAAATCAGAAGTCCGCAGCCATCACTGTTCTTACTCGTAGAGGAAGCCAGGAATACAACCTCCCGGTCGATACAGATGATCTTGCGGATCGGCTAGGCTGGACCAACCTTCACAAAGTAGCCGCTTTGGGAGCGCGAAATGATCAGGAAATAACTGAAACCCTTCTCCGAGAATCCGAGTACTCCGATATCGACACCGAAGACGTCCTCGGCCGGACTCCGCTCCATTGGCTAGCTGAGAACGGCAAATCGGGTGCTATTCGCCTCATTACCCAAGATCCATGGAGCGCCAATGTTCAAGCCAGAGACTTGTGCGGATTTACGGCGCTGCACTGCGCATGCTGGGCGGACGATTTTGATAGCATCGTTGCACTGCTCGACGCAGGGATCGACGTAAACGCTCTTGACAAGCATATGCGAACACCCATGATGCACATGAGTAGTCCGGAGATACTGAAGTATTTGTTGCGCAAGGGAGCTGATGTGCAGATTAGCGATGATGAAGCGGCGAATATCATGCACCATGCTTGTGTGTCCGATCAGGAAGATCTCGTCGAGATTCTATTGAGAGAGTACGGCCACTCCTTACTTACCAGAAATCATACAGGCGACACGCCGCTCGGACAAGCCATCGCAAACAACAGCCTTGAAGTATTGAAGATCATGGCTCCTTACCTTCGAGGCTTCCCAGTGAGTCTTCCGCTTTTCAATTTGAGATAAGGTAACCCGTATACGGGACTATCAGGGGTAACTCGAGTCATCTCGTGGGGACCCCATGATGACCGCATTTCCATCAAATTATCTCTTTTGCCAGGAATTGCAGTCTACGGTGCCTAATGGAAGTTTGGTGTAGCCCGAGAAACTGAGCCTCTTGAACAACAACAAGAGGAGCCTACTCCACCTGGCAGCTTTACATGGGAGCACAGAAGCGATGGACATCCTAGCGTCCGCCAATCTCTGTGGCGTTGATGCGGCGATCAGAGACAAAGATGGGCATACTCCCAACGAGTGTTTTGTCAGATGTCGCAACAGCCACTGCGCCGTTGCCCGCAGGCCATTTGAATCAGAGAAGCTTTCATGGGTTTCACTGATGAACTCTGCACGAGGGCAGCAGTTGCCGGTTCAGGATCTGAGGGACAAGACGCCGACGATGAATCGACGATAGTTGCATTTGAAGACGAGTGGGGCTATAGGAAAAGATCTGCGACCAGCCATGTGTCTATTGATCCGAGTGATGGTGAGGTATCATCTGACGATGAGTTCGTGGATGCGGAGGACGAGGTCCGGGAGTAAGCGCTGAGACTGAGATGAGATTTGGTACTCAGAGGAGTTGCATTGAAAATGTTGATCTTCGGGATGATGCCTAGGCTTGGATAATAACTTGAAGCCGGATTACCAGAAAATCGGAGGTGTGGAATCAAGGGAAATGCTCTATCAATCCGACAGAGGTCTTTTTCGGTCATCTGGGCAGTAAGTAGCTGGGATCAGCAAACCCCCCCCCCCAGTACGCTCGGAATCTCATGAGTCCCTGGCAGCCCTGCCAGTGACCCTGGCCTCGTTCAATGTCGAGTCATTAGCGCTCTCCAAAAATCGCGATCGGCACTGCAATTCGATCGCATTGATCGTAGTATGGTTTTAGAACACGAATTATTTCAAAATTTCTATACATTCTCTCCCACGAACACCCGCTCGAATAGCGGATTCTGAAGTCCACTAGCGATGAACTCTTCCCGGCTTCTGAAGATTGTTCATCGGCACAAGATCCGCCTCGTCGCTATCACTATAGGATACCGTGAACGTCTTCTGGAACTTGATCTGTCGATCATGTGCATCGTGAACGGAGTTGGACCGGTCAACGGTGACTACACCAACAGTCCGAGCCTGACTGCGCTGAGCAGCATTCTTGGACCTGACGTCGCTCCCATACTGCTGGTAATATTGCCGTCCCTTGCTACGAAGGGTTGAGCCGGACATGGCCGGGAAGATCTTGACCAAGATCATGCGGATGGACGGCAAGCAAGCACACATGATGCCTACGCAGATCTCAATCGTGCTCCACACGCTAACGTCGATAAAGTCCATGGTAGCGTTGGATCCCTTTGCAAAGTCGACCAGGGACTGCAATCGGATGATGCTCACGACGGTGACACTGATGCGACGTTAGTTTTTGTTTTTTTTTCCGCACGGAAGAAACAGTTCAAGACCCAGTAACCCCAGGTCTTGGTAGTGCGCGCGAGTCGAGAAACTTACAAGGTGCCCACGATGAACATCAATGCGACCCCAACCTTCTTCTTCCAGTGCAGTCGCAAAGCTCTCAGCTGCCAGAGAGGGATTGCGAGCATCCATAGATCCAGCGCGATGCTGATTGCGGCGTTGGACCAGCTAATAGCGTTGGCGTTCGCACAACTGCCCTCGTGCATGCGATCCCACTTGACCCAAAAGTAGTGAATCGGCTTGCACTGGAACACTGCGGTGATGACGAACGCGAATCCCCAAACAATGATGAAGATTGTCGTTGCCCAGAGAACGCGCTGCACCTCTCGCGCGGGGAAGATGCGCATGTAGAAGAAGATGATGGCTAGCTTGACCAGCGTCACTTGCAAGAAGTACAGCCAAGCCATGATGTAGAAGTAAAACAGGACATTGGTGATTTGCTCGGGCGTCAGCGTCCAAATGTCCCTTCCTAGGCCGTTCGCGGTGGTTCCATGGACTGTGATGACGGCGCTGGGCATGGCTGCGATCAACGTCGCCATGACGAACCAATCATCCCAGCCAACGTCGAGTCCCGCGAGAAAGATCTTGTATCCGAATCGGCTCAGAACACAGACCGCTGCCAGAATGGCCATGACGTTGGAGAGGACGACATATTCGCCGGATCGGTTGCGCACAGGAGCGCCGCAATTTGTCAAGCTCGCATTTTTCGTGGCTGTAGCGAATTGTGAGTAAGCCTTGATGATGTTCACCAAAAGAAGGCAGAGAGAATGAGAGACTTACCGAGAACTTCTGGTATCGTGCAACTTGCAGAGACACACAGCGTGACGTTTAGCTGGAACTGCTGGTTCGTGCAAATACAAGTCTGGTTTGTGGGAGCACAGTAGCCGCCACTGAAAGCGCTAGCTATACATTTTGTCTGTGAGAAAATGCCCAGCCCGTTAGCCACGTTTCTCCAACGGTCTTCCCAACGGCGCCCGAAATGTCAAAAAATGATCCAAGGGAGAAAGGAATAAACTCACAGCGCAAGCCGGGTAAGTGAGCTTGGTCGCAGAAATCGTCGTCTCCTGCGCCTGTACGGCGACGAAGATGCCAAGGAGCAACGCCAATGCGAGGCGGAAGAAGGATGCCATTGTTGTTCACGGGCGGGCAAGGGCAGCAGCGGTTCCGTCTTGGAGGATTCCCAGAGATCCGGAAGATCTTCTCTTCATAAATGAAATCGGATGGGCTTCCTGCATAGATTACATTCCTGGTCCTCCATGTGGCAGACCGGCCACCTCCCAGGTTTGGTTCATCGCCAAGTCGCCAACTCTTGTCGAGGAATTCCCAAGGGCGCGCCATAACTGACCACTAGTCCCTTAGTCTACCACTTTACCCGACTCTCCCTTCGCTTCGAGGGGACGATGATACGCTGTTCCTTTGGTCCAACACTTTCTGCGACACGAACCGATGCAGCTACTTCGGAGCTCTTCTCTACGAAGTCCTCCTTCGAGACTAGGGTACGTTAGGGAAAGCTGATACTGCCCCCCTCTTTAGCTGCGACTTTTCCGAACTAGCCGTCTGGTTCTCTGGTTGGAAGGTTCTTGGCTTCCCCCAAACGGGAACCAACCCCGTCGTTCGCGCCCCCGGCCAAGCAGCCCCTGCAGGAAAAAAAGGTGCAGCAATGCATCGAAATCACCGGCGGCACAGCAGCGGCTGACGTCTGGGTCTCGGAAATTAGTCCCGTACTAGATCGCGGGTGAAGGAATCGTTGGAGAATATTCCTTCAGTGGCGCATTTTTTTGTTGACTCGGCATTGTATTCGGTAGCGGTGGCGTTTTTTTTCCATACCTGTTGCGGTGGCTTCTATGGTAATTGCGATGAGAAGCGCTTGAAGCCGCCGTCTTGGAGCTAGAATGCAGGAGAAGTTCGTGTTGTCGTTTTAGTCTCTGTTTAATTCAACCTTAATCATTGGGACTTCATTTAGATCTGTGGGCTCCAAGCTGGGTGAGACCAAGAACTAGTCGGCCCCCACGAACAGATTGACACTGGGCTTGTCATTGTCGGGGCCGTCTGGTGTCTCATCCGTTCTCTGTCCCTCACCCCGGTCGACTCCGGCCCCACGGTTGCGCAGAAAGAATGCGGGTGCTCGTCGGATGTCACACGCCTTAATAGGAAGTTCCATTCTTCTTATTAAGGGGACCCCGAAAAAGCCCTGTCTCGGCCGACATGGTTTCTGCCCGTCCGCGTGCTCCAGACTGTCAGTCGGACCGGTTTTGGGTATTGCAGCCGTGAGTTTATCGATCTGGAGATTACCAAAACAGTTCCAACGCAGTTGCCACATACGACTCTGGATAACGCAGTTGCAATACTGCCAATACAATCCATATCGAGTTCGAAAGGAGGCGGAGTTTACATCCAACTCGAAGAGCCGAGGCCCTCGTGCTTCCAGGGGTAGAGATGTTGGCATCCCGCATGATGGATGCGAGGGATATATGAGTTCCAGAACCAGTCACACTTTTCGTGGCTTGCACCTAATCTGCCACCCACCCCTCACTCTCTCCCTCCTCCTCCTCTCCTCCCATCTCTAGGCCTTTTGACTGCTTGTCCAATTCAAGTCATCGACATGAGGCTCTCTTATCTGGCCGTAGCCACCGCCTTGGCTACCATCACAACAGCTGCAGTAACCCCCAAACAGCAATGTCACTGCCTGCCCGGAGACTCTTGTTGGCCCTCGGTCTCCGCCTGGAACCTGCTCAACGCAACCGTTGGGGGGCGTCTGGTCGCCACCAAGCCCATTGGATCGCCCTGCCATGATCCTACATACGATGCCGCGGCTTGTGCTGCTCTGCAGTCATCCTGGACCAACCCCTTGACACAGTGAGTACCGTACCTTCCTCGGTTTAACCCCTCAGTGGCTAACATGACTGTTTTAGCATTCCCTCCTCGTCTTCTGTTATGCAATCTTACTTTGCCAACCAGTCCTGCGACCCTTTTACTGACAGAGCTGTTCCCTGCACCCTCGGCAACTATGTTAGCTATGCTGTCGATGTCCGCTGCACCGCAGACGTCAGCCTTGCTCTCACGTTTGCCAAACTCAACAACCTCCGAGTCGTCGTCCGCAACACTGGTCATGAGTGAGTAGTCCACCTCAACTACAAGTCCTGCTCCACAGTAGCTGACAACTTCCTCTCTTTAGCTTCCTTGGACGTTCTACCGGTGCCGGTGCCCTTGCGATCTGGACCAACCACTTGAAGACCATTGACTTCTCAACATGGTCTGACAAGTACTACACCGGCCCGGCCGTCAATGTCGGTGCCGGTGTCCTCGGCTACGAGATCCTCGAGGCTGCCCATGCAAAGGGTCTTGCTGTCGTTTCTGGTGAATGCGCCACAGTCGGCCTTGCTGGCGGTTTCACTCAAGGAGGTGGTCACTCTGCCCTGTCAACTCAGTTCGGTCTCGGAGCCGATCAGACCCTTGCCTTCCAAGTAATCACCGCTGACGGCAAGACTGTCGTCGCCTCTGCGACACAGAACACCGACCTGTACTGGGCCCTCAGCGGTGGCGGCGGCGGCACTTTCGGCGTTGTCACCGGCCTGACCGTCCGTGCCTACCCGGCCCAAACCGTCGGCGGTGCTGCCTTCCAGCTTCTCGCCGCGACGACCACGCCCGAGAAGTTCAACGCCGCTGTCTCCAAGTTCCACGAGCTGCTGCCCGCCATGACAGACCAGGGCGCTTTCGCTGTCTTCCTCCACAACGCCCAGTTCCTCGTCCTTCGTCCCTTGACTGTCTGGAATTCGACTGCTGCCTACGTTCGCGACGTCGTCCTTGCGCCCTTCACCAAGGCCCTTCAGGAGGAACTTGGCATCACCCTGGCCGTCGCCTACAGCGAGCTGTCCTACCGCGACCACTACGACCGCTACATGGGACCTCTTCCCCAAGGCAACCTTGAGGTGACGCGCTACCAGTTCGGTGGTCGTCTTATCCCCCGCGAAGCGATCGAGAACAACAACGCAGAATACCAAAAGGTCGTCCAGAACCTGACCGCCAACGGCGTTCTCCTCGCCGGTAGTGTCGGACACTACAACAAGCCCGCCGGTGCGCCCGAGAACTCGGTCCACCCGGCGTGGCGCAAGGCCGTCATGCAGCTCCAGCTCATTACCAACTGGGACAATGCCGCGCCGTGGGCCGATATGGAGGCTTCGCAGAAGCGCATGACGGAGGAGTTCATGCCGTGGATCACGGCTGTTACTCCGGGTAGCGCTTCGTACATGAACGAGGCTGACTTCAGGCAGCCGGATTGGCAGAATGCCTTCTTTGGCACTAACTACGCCAAGTTGCTCGCGATTAAGAAGAAGTATGATCCAGAGTCGCTCTTCTACGTTCTTAAGGGCGTCGGTAGCGAGGCGTGGACTGTTGCAGCCAACGGACAGATGTGCCGGGCTTGAGTAGTATCTCTATAGTTGACATAATTACATTAATACCCACTTGCTACATAGAACTTTTTAATGTGAATTATCTTGTAAGGTGTTACGTAACAAGGATAGGGACCGCAATCTACAAAGTACCTATTACGTACTATATTACGTATATTTTATTTATATCCTATATATAGACCTTTTTCTTTTATCTATTTCTATTTTAATAAATTAGGCTATTTTACTATACTCTATATATTTATTACTATATATTATAACTTATAATAGTTATAAACCTAGCTCTTAATTAAGACTTTAAAATACGATAATATATTTATTAATACGATTTTTATTATCTTTTTAAAATAATAGATATCTTTATATTAACTTTTAGTTAAATTAAATTAACTAGTTACGATAGTTAAATTAAATAGTTCTAAGCTTTTTATTTTATAAACGAGGGCTTTAAAGTTTAGAAATATATCGATTTAAACGTTCTAAACTCCGACGTACTCCTCGCTCTCTTTATAGTATTTTTATTATTATTAAATTTCGAATTATTATTTTTAATTTATAATAAAAAAGAGCGACGAGCTTATAAAAATCGTTATAAAGCGTTTAAAAACGATTAACGAAAATAGGAGATCTTTTATTAATAATTTCTAGCCCTAATTTTTAGTACGACCCTTTTAATATCTTTAAATATAAATAATCTATAAAATCTAGCTAGAGTTCTTTTTATAAAACTAATTATATTACTAACTTTATATAACTAAATATATCCCTATATTATATTTATAAAGAAGATCTATATGTTCGAAAATATTTAAAAAGAATAGGAGCTCTTTACTAAGTATTATTAAATTATAGTTCTTAAACGTAATAATATTAATACGTATATTAAACTCTTTATTTAGTAGTTAGGAAAGTCTATTACTACTACTCTTTATAAATACGTATTTTAAAAAGTAATTTAAAAAAGCGTTAAGTTTAGTATTTAATAGATTATTTAATAATTAAAATAGGATTTAGCGCCCTTTAAGGCTATAGTTAGGAGTATAGTTTAGTAAAAATATAAATAAGTCTTTAATAAAATAAAGAACGGAGTTAATACTTAACGTTAGTATAAGGAGTAATAGTCTATTTATTTTTAAATAAAGATATATAATATTTCGGAAATTTAAAAAGAGATTATTATAATTAATTTTTTAAAAGCGGTTAAGTCTAGGCTTAACTTTATATAGGGTTAATAAACTTATAACGCTTTTTATAAATTAATTATTTTTAGGATATATATTAGAACCCTCGAGGAGATTATATATACGTTTAGTTTAATAACTTAGGAAGTATATATAAAACGGCCTTTAGGCTAAAGAAGGGCTTATTTTACTTTTTTAGGGCGTTCTAATTTATATAAAGACATAAATAATAAGGGGGATATTATATACCTATATAATTACGTATATTACTAGCGGCTTTTAGCGTATTAAAGACTAGAATAGGTATTTATAAATCGTAATATTAATAAGTCCTTAATATAAATATTTAATAGCTATATAGAAGAGGTTTTTATTGCAATTAAATTAAATAAATAGAAATTATTTTATAATAATTTAAAAAAGTTAGTTAGTTAAAGGATAATAGAACTTTTAAAAAGCCTCGGCTTTTAAAGGATTTTTTAATTAATTTATAACGAGTTTATTAATAGATTAGACGAGGGCTACGTAGTTACCGTATTTATTAAAGGTTAAAAAATAGAATTAAATATAATTTTTAATACCTCTATAAATAGTATTTATTTTTTATTTCGGAGTACGTAATAAATAGCTACGGGGCAATATATTTAATTAACGATAAAAGCTATTAGAATTTAAAAACTATGTATTATTAAATAACGATAACTATATTAAATTAAAAACTATTATATTACCTATTACTATATATAGGACTCGGATTATAAAGGGCGTT